>NC_141073.1:910000-1135000 GCF_041138505.1 Cibotium barometz
AACGTCCTCGTTTGATACATTGTGATCAACATTCAACATTGTGCAAAGTTTAAATTATAAATGGCAACAACAATCATTAAAATTTTAACCATCATTTGGTTGGGTCCATGTGAAAGCTACCATCCATTTTCCCTTTAGTGCCATCATCCCTATCCATACGCCCCCTTCCCCCCCAAAAAAGAAGAAGAAAAGGTTATTCATTTTCCCTTTAGTGCTAGATGAAGAACATGTTATCCATGGTTTAAGGATGCACAGGTGGCTAAAAATTTGTGGCCCAAAGAGGTTAAAATAAGGATGTTAAAGCGTGGGCATAAAGATTTCCCCTTACCTATAAGGGTTTATCTTGATATGATGATATATTTACATGAATTGGTTGATTTTTTTAATTTTAAAAAAAACCTTGCTATGTATCAAAAGGAACCAATGTAGTTAAAATGAGAGGTGAATGTATTTATTGCAAGCAACAATGAGAAATTCTAAAGATGTTTGCCTCCATATGGCATCATAGGTTCTTATCTTGTCTATTGATTCTTGATCAATTCCAACCATATTTTTCTTGCCTTTTTATTTTTAAGTAGGAAGATAGCTTTTGCTTTTTTTCTTCTCAACTAGTAATCTTTCTTTTATTTTACCAAATTCTCTAATGTGAGGGCTAAAGGGGCATGTGATTTTGTTGTAATTTGTCGTTGAAGACAAGGTATGCAGATGCTCTTTCATAAGGTCATGCTATCACATAACAAGCAAAGCTTTGATGTGGTTAAAGGTTGGCAATCAAGTTTTTATGTATGGTATTTAAAGAGGAGGCTATCCCTTTACCATACTACGGTTATAATACTAGAGAGGAAGCATGCCAACTCTGTTGCACTAGATATGCTTATAAATGTACTCATAAAATATGCAAGAGTGACCTTGATGCATTAGTCATGGTGATCTTATTTGTAATAATCTAATTTTATAAAAAATCCACGTTCTATCCTAGGGGATCACAAAAAATTATATGATAATACCAAAGTTCAATAGGAGGTCTTCTTAAAATTATAAGTCTATTTACAATTTTACATTTAGAGGTGTCCTATTTATTAGTTTGTCTAATATATTTGACTTACAAAATGGGTGTAAAATATTTATTTGAAAAGAATCTATACACGCAAAAAATGATATGGATGTTCCTAAAAACCATGTAAACATACATATTCTTTAGTACCCTCTATACACATGTGAGATGAATATTTTTTTAAGAGTGAGGACCTTAGGTGCTTTTATCAATAAAAGTGAATGTATGCTACTTGCTCTCTATTCGTGCCATTCTCTTGTTATAAGCATGTAGCCAATGACATCAAGGACATATTGGAAGAGTAAAAATAAGAAGAACGACCTTCACAAGGATATAATTAATTCTAATTAGGACTAATATCATATGAAATAACCCTCACAATAACAATATACTTAATTATAATGAGGGCTGATATCATGTAGAACACTTTCACTATTACAAATAATAATAACAATTAGATGAAGCCCTTATATATTGCAAATAGGTTAATCATATATGTACTTGATTTATATTTATAATAACAATCTATATTCTCCATGTTCTCTAAGATAAACAGGTTGGGTCATTGAGGTGCACAATCGATCGGTGGTACCTTTATGTATGATGTTATTAATGCATATTATACCAATCTCAAATTATGTGTCATTATAAAAATATTAGTCATTAATCCTATACTACCCTAGTCATTAATCCTATACTACCCTAGTCATACATACTTTATTTGATTCTTTTATGAATAATCATAAGACCTTTATTAATATCAATTCAAGATATACTTCTAATGGAAGAGAAGCTAACTTGGCTTCTCCCCATTTTCTAAGTCATCTTCCACCTCATTTTGATATTTAATGAACAAGATCAAAAGCCTCATAGAATCTTTACTCTTAACATTTATTATCATCTACCTTAAAAATAAAATGCATGGTCCATAAATATAAGGGACATATTTAGGTCAAGTACTAGAGTTAAAGGAAGCATGTTGATAGTGTAATGACATCTTTAGGTTTAAGCACCACTTGAAGAGGGCAAAATTATGGAGTATTTTTGTGCATTTGAGCATCTAAGCATATGTAGGAAAACAATAAAATGGGAAGAAAAGTAAAGGTGAGAGATGGGAGGATTATAAGCGGAATATTTTGAGACCATATGTGTGATTGAATAGTTAATGGCATGCTTTTTTATATGCATGCATGCGCGTGTGTATGTATGTCCATGTGTTATATGTAGATGGATTATTAATCCTTATATATGGATTACTAATCCTTGGTGGATTAGTAATCCTTATATATTCTTGTGTAATTCCATATTAATCCTCAGGTTCTAGCATTGGGCTAGAATGTGACACATCAAGGATTGGGTGGCACTCCTAGGTACTCCTAGGTGAAATGAATCTCTACTAATTAAGGCACCACCCTATTGTGTAGGAGAGGTGGAGTAGCTCTAGGAAAATCAAAGAGAAATTGCATCTAGGTGCCTAGCTCATGGGGGCCTATAAAGTCACCTAGCTCTCTCTCATTCTAGTATGAGTTAAGATTACTTTGTGATGTAACCTCTTTTGGTTAGTATAATCATGTGTGATCCTTAGTCAAAAACAATGTCTTATCTTTATGGGTTAATCATTGTGCTTAATCTCATTCATTATGGTTAATCATATTATACATAGTGCTAATCCACACTTTATGTGTGTATGTGAGTGTTAATCCATTTCCCACACCACTAATCCACACTTGCTTCACATTAATAGGTGGTATCAAAGCTACCTTCTTGGGAAATCTCCTTCTCTTTAGATGAGTCAAGGACATCTATGTGCTTGTGGGTATTAGTGTGTTACTAGGCATCATTTCCTTTGTGTATGTATCTCTTGAGTAGAGTAAACCATTTTCATTACATTGCTCCATTAAGTGGCACATTTGCTTACATGAGTGGTGTATCGTCCAAGTATTACCTCTAGTAGCAAGTTGTTGAGATTAAGAGGTTAAGATTAAGAGAGGGAAAATATGTGAATACTGGAGTTAAGAAATGCATTTCTGTGTGCAAGTTAAAAGATAGCTTAGTGGTTTCAATTTTTTTTAATGGAAAACTGGTTCTCAACAAATCCACACTTGCTTCACATCAATAGTTGGTATCAAAGCTACCTTCTTGGGAAATCTCCTTCTCTTTGCATGAGTCACAGACATCTATGTGCTTGTGGGTATTAGTGTGTTACCACTAGGCATCATTGCCTTTGTGTATGCACCTCTTGAGTAGAGCAAAACATTTTCATTACATTGCTCCATTAAGTGGCACATTTGCTTACATGAGTGGTGTGTCCAAGTCTTACATCTAGTAGCAAGTTGTTGAGATTAAGAGGTTGAGATTAAGAGAGGAAAAATATGTGAATACTGGAGTTGAGAAATGTATTTATGTGTGCAAGTTGAAAGAGAGCTTAGTGGTTTCAATTTTTTTCTGTGGAAAACTGGTTCTCCACAATCTACGTGTGAAGAGGTTAAAAGCAATCTATGTGTAACCATGTGGGACATTGGTTCTGTGTAATCTATGTGTGAGCATCTGTGCTCTCCTAAATCTGATAGAGCTATCTGTGAGGTTATTGAAAGAAAGAGAATGTGTTTCTAAATGTGTTCTCAACCAACGAGAGAGAGAGAGAGAGAGAGAGAGAGAGAGAGAGAGAGCTCTCTATGTGTGTGTGTGTGTGTGTGTGTGTGTGTGTGTGTGTGTGTGTGTGTGTGTGTGTGTGTGTGTGAGTAGAGAAGATGATGTTGTTGTTGGTGGGGATTAGGGACAACTCAGCCTCTTGATAGAGACAACAAATGACTATATGCCTGACATCAACTAGAGCAAGTAAAGCATGTGGATCTCTATGAGGCGGCTTGTGTTGGTGTGTAGTAAGCCTTTCTTTAACCATTGTGAATGGCATCAACTCCTCAAGTTTTTTGTGGTGGCTCTAGTGCTGGAAAGATTTACCAAGCAAAAGTAATCATATATATTAGTTATAGTGAGTAGTACATAGCTATATAATTTTGAGCTAGCACATCATGTGTTGAGTGGTCAGTAGCAAATAGTGCATTAAGAATCCACATGGAGTGCAGACGCCTTTATGTAAGGTAACATGAGAAAAGATTTTAAAAACTCTCATCACAAACATTTGCAAAAGTGATCCCTTATTGTTGCTGGGGTGTTTTTTATAACAATAGGACTACAATAGAGATGATGGATTTCTCACACACACAAAGCTTGAACCTAAATCTGAGAATCCAAGTGCTTGTGCATGGTGAAATAATGAGATTCAAATGATTTTTTAGCAATTATTTTTTAGAGGGCTTAAGGATGGTTTTATATCTTATGCAATCACCAATTTCATTTCGCTTAGGAATTTTTATGTCCACTGAGGTATTAATGGAGGACCATATAGACATCCCAGCATGGGTGTAGCCAACTGTGTGAAAATGACCAATATCATGGGGTGGTCCTTTTTAGAGAAGTTAGAGAATTTTAATGGTACTAGATATCATACATGGTGCATTAAAATGAGAATGGGTCTGATTGATAGGGATTATTGGAATATTATGGATGTGACCAAGAGGCCATCTATAAGAAATCCAAAATTATTAGTGGATATCTTTTTAGCCAATGGTGGGAATTTTCATTTTTACACTCTCGGTGTGTATGCTCTCTTATCTACACATCTTGCATGATATGTATGTAGTTAAACAGAGGGTGTTAGTCATACATACCTTATGGTGTAAGGTCACATTAATCCTTAGTGGATAATGCTCTTGAAGTATATACTTGTACATGTCTTAACAAATGATCTTTATGCATCTATGCTTTTGACCTTTATTATTTTACCGCATGGTCGTTATTTGTGTGAATGCACACAAGCCCAACCCCATCCCTCCAAGGTTCCACCTCCTACAAACAATGTCCTTCTCTATCCCTCTCTAAATTAGGGTTTACCTTGGAGTTTTAGATTATTGTGTATAATTGTGTTAGCGAGTCTCCTGTTTCACCACACATCTCTCACTCATTGGTACTCTCACAACACCACCACCACCAGTAGTCCTACATTGAAGGCTTTAGAATCCTTTCATTTTGAACTAAAAGAATAGTAGCACTTAGTGAGTAGATGTTTTATGTATAGGAGTTTGATGTCCTTTGTGGCCAAAATATTGACTGAGTCCTTTCTTGAGTAATATATATTATTTTCCACAAAAAGAAGCCTTTCATTTTATTGTATCCCTATACATATTCAAGTGTTCACTATTAATTAATTACTCAGACCTGGTTGATTAATTAAGACCTTAGGTAATCCTAAGGTCCTCTCTCTCTCTCTCTCTCTCCTCCATTGCTAGCTCCTCGTCCTTCTCCCCCTTGCATCACGTCGTCTCCATCGTTGTCCCCCTCTCCCCCCTACATCGCGTCCTCTCCAGCATTGTGTCCTCTCTATCTCTCTCTCTCTCTCTCTCTCTCTCTCTCTCTCTCTCTCCTCCATCGCTGGCCCAGCACTCTCTGCCTCTCCCCCCTGCATCCACCTCTCTCTCCCTCTCCTCTCTGGATCATGTCGTCTCTCTCTCGCTCTCTCTCTCTCTCTCCTCCATCGTTCTCTCCCTCTTCTTCCTCTCCCCGCTGCTGCAGAGCAGCACCAATCAACCATGTCGTCGTCCTTTTAATTGCCCCAGTAGAATATTTGAGAAAGGTCCTTCCACTGTAATCTTGCCCCATTTTAAGTAAGGTCCTTCCACTTTAATCTTTCCCACATCTAATTAATTAATGTGGTTTGAAATTTGGCCTATGAAAAGGAGTTTGAAAATTTGCATGTCACTTGAAATTTCTTTCAATCCTATGGTCAAAAGTTCATTTTTAATGACTAGAAGCTTAGATTATTGTTTACGTACGTGGTAAGAAAAAAATTGACGTCAATCGTGTGTAGATTGGTGGGCTTCCAACCACGTGGCCCACGTGAACAAGGGCCGTGTTCAAGACGACGTGGACATCAATGTGGCCACGCATGCACGGGCCCCTGTACTTGTGATCTACCAACAAGAATTGAGCGGCGCAAAGATGCTGCATTCACGGGGGGGGGGGGGGCCGGCGGGGGGTGCAGGGCGGGGCGGGCTGCTCGGGATATACATACCATAAAAGAAATACCGTCTCCTTCACCGCGTAAGCAGACGCCTCTCATGTGAGGCCTGATTGAGTCGGGAGGGGAGGCGGGGTGAGTGGGTGGTTAAAATCATAGGCGCTGCCGGGCTTCTCTTTCGGTTCGGAAAGGCGCAGCGTGCAGGACCTGATATTGATCGTGGCCCGTGGGTGCTGCCCACTAAGAAGCCTATCGATTGAGTTGCAGGCCAGGGCAGCTCGCTTTGTCAGAATTTGGTGCGCCCGTTCGCGGTGCCCCACCGTTAATGATTGAAGGGATTGCCATTCCCTTCGACTCTAGAGTTAAAACCCTGCTCGCGGTTATCCCTCTTCTTGTTTCCGAGCTCGATCTGTTTTCTGCTTCTCGTCCACCTCGAGTGATGGTGGGTCTCAGAGCACCCAGCTACTTCGGGTTCTTCCTCGTGCTTCTTGCCCTCATAGCCCCAGCTTGGGCCTCTTCTGAAGTATTGACTCATGGCTAAGCAATCGGTGCCATTAATTGTATCGCCTGTCTGCGGTAGCTAGCAATCGACGCTAATAGTTTGGCTTCGTCTTTTTGGATGTGTCTATTGCAGTCGTATGTTGTTTACATGGGCAGCCACTCGGGAGATTTGGAGGCAGAAAGCATCCACGCCATCCATGAAGAACTGCTCACGAGTGTTGTAGGGAGGTGAGTATCCAAACGATTGCGTTTCTTGGTCAGCTGCATTTAATGTGTTTTAGGAAAACAAGTCTCTAAGAGTTAGATGTTCTTTTGTTGGGATCCGCAGTCAAGAGGTCGCTCGCAACCGCCTTCTCTATAGCTACAAGCATTTTATAAATGGCTTTGCTGCATTTCTAGAGCCTCATCACGTCTCTGCTATATCCGGTATCCGTCGGCTTTCAACTAGTTCTCTTAAGTTGGAAATTTATTTGAATGAAGCATCCAATTCCTAACATTCGAGTGTGTCGTCTGTTCATATTCTCTGTGTAATTGTGTGGCTTAAGAGATGCCCGGAGTTGTCTCTGTCTTTCACAATAGAGCGCACAAACTCCACACCACTCGCTCGTGGGAATTTCTCGGTCTGGAACACCCCTCAGGAGCAACGTCTAAACTATCCCTTTGGAAGAAAGCAAACTATGGTGATGACGTCATTATTGGCCTGATGGACACAGGTAAGTGATACGGAAGCGCTTCTTTCTGCTGTGGAAGTCTTCGTTTTTGCGACGCAGGTCATAGGACAAGCTAATTAAGCTTGATTTTAAACGGTAACACTATGTGCAGGAGTTTGGCCGGAGTCCGAAAGCTTCAAGGACAGAGGCCTTGGACCGATTCCTGGAAGATGGAACGGTACTTGCGAGAGCGGCTCCAATTTTACATCGGCCAACTGTAACAGGTAGTAGTGTCTCTCTCTCTCACGCAAACACAAATATTTTCAATTGATTACATCGGCCAACTGTAACAGGTAGTAGTGTGTGTCTCTCTCTCTCTCTCTCTCGCTCTCTCTCTCACGCAAACACAAATATATTTTCAATTGATTACATATATATATATATATATATTCAGGAAGCTGATTGGAGCACGCTACTTCGTCAAGGGCTACGAGGCTGCGAACGGGGCGTTGAATGAGACGGCCACTGGCGATTTCTTGTCTCCTAGAGACAAAGAAGGGCATGGAACTCACACATCGTCTACTGCAGGGGGGAGCTTTGTGGAGGGTGCCAACATTTTCGGGTTTGCCAATGGGACCGCCAAAGGGGGGGCTCCCTTGTCAAGGCTGGCCGTGTACAAGGTGTGCTGGCCCGGGGGTTGCTACGACGCCGACATCCTCGCAGCTTTTGATGCTGGTATTCAAGATGGGGTGGACGTCTTCTCTCTCTCACTGGGTTCGGGCCCGCCGCTCGTCGACTATTTCGCCGATGCGATCGCTGTGGGTAGCTTCCACGCCGTAACTAGAGGCAAGCTCGTCGTTTGCTCTGCCGGAAACGATGGTCCCAGTATAGCCACCGTCTCTAACGTGGCCCCGTGGATCTTAACGGTGGCGGCCAGCAGCATAGACCGAGATTTCCCTGCAGCCGCAGTCCTTGGAGATCGATCAAATTTCAGGGTGAGGGTTTTAAAGAGTTTTTTCGTATGAGTTGTTTAAATAAAAATTCTGCTAAACGGCGGTTTCAAACGATTTGCAGGGGGCTAGCCTTTCCGAGTACAAGCTCCCGAAGAAAATGTATCCGCTTGTGTTTAGCGGCGACGCCCAAGTAGCGAGTGCAAACTCCTCCGCCGGGTGAGTACTATCGATATAAATTTGTCCAACAATAATTATTCCACCTGATCGTCGGTTGGTTGGTTGCCCATATTCTGTAGCCAAATGTGCTTCCGGGGCTCATTGGACCCGGAGAAGGTCAAGGGAAAGATTGTGGCTTGCATGCGAGGGGTGACTCCTCGGGTGGCGAAGGGCACAGTGGTGAAGGAGGCAGGCGGGGTGGGTCTTATCCTGTTGAACCAGCCCACCGACGCAGACGAAGTGGTAGCGGACCCGCACGTTCTCCCGGCTACCCATGTAAACGCAGCCGATGCAAAGTCGATTCTCGCATACATCAACGAAACAAGGTTAAGCACCACCCAGCTACGCAAGCAATTAGGTTTTCCAATGCCCATGATCTAGCATGCCAGGTCTCGACGATCCCTTCCTTCTTTGCGTCGTCTATAATTAATTGATGGGTCTGCCTTGTAAACTTGACGTACGTAGGTCTTCCGCTCTTGCTTTCATTACCTATCCGACAACGCTGCTGAAAGCAAAACCTGCTCCTCGGATGGCATCGTTCTCTTCTCAAGGCCCTAATAGTCTCACCCCTGACATATTGAAGGTGGTGACGACACCCTTCGCACTAATATATAACAGCAGCAGCCCCCTACACCTCCTATATTGAGCGTAAGTTTTTCCTCGTTGTGAATTTTGCAGCCTGATGTCACCGCTCCGGGGCTTAACATCCTGGCAGCGTGGACGCAAGCATCTGCGCCGACGGCAGACCCCTCCGACCCCCGCATCGTGAAATATAACGTGATTTCCGGCACATCCATGTCCTGCCCGCATGCTGCCGGCATAGTGGCGCTTGTTCGGGCTCTCCACCCGACATGGAGCGCTGCTGCCATAAAGTCCGCATTGATGACATCAGGTATTCTCTCTCGCCCACTTTCCGCGACTTTTCAATGTTGAAGTACCCAACCCGCCAGAAAAACGTAATGGCATGGCAGTGGGGCCCGGCAAGCAACAGTAGACACTGCTTGCTTTTTTTGGTATTATTAGCTTTTTTTGTGGCCCACCAGCAGTGGTACCAGCTCACCATCTGCTGCTTTCTTTGGTTCATTAAGCTTTATAGCTTTTTTGTACCAACTGCGCGCCCTGGCAAGTTGTTGTATCCAAGTCAACTGATGTTACTGGCGCTTCTCTGCTCTGTGTGGCAGCAAGGCATCACGACAACGCCATGCAGTCGATCCGGAACGGCTCGCTGGATAAGGCCACTCCCTTCAACTACGGGGCCGGTCATGTGAATCCCAATGCCGCAGCAGATCCTGGCCTTGTGTATGACGCCTCTCCGAAGGACTATTTCCTTTTCCTTTGCAGTCGACATTACAACCAGTCCTCATTGACAAACCTCACTGGCAACAACTTGACCTGCCCCGAGCAGCCCCCCTCAGTGGTGGACCTCAACCAACCTTCCATAGCAATGTCGCATCTGTCTGGGAACCGCACTGTGCTGCGCACCGTAACCTACGTCGGAGGCAACAACACGTATGAGGTGGCCGTAAGGGCTCCTAAGGGAATACATGTGGAGGTGCTCCCTTCGAAGCTCACGTTTTCTGCCCTTGGCGAGAAGCAACAATTCAGCATTAACTTTGGGGTGAATGAAGGCGGGCGGTCCGACGGGAAGTGGGTTTTTGGTTACCTCACGTGGACAGACGGGACGCATCTTGTGACGAGCACTATTGCCGTTAAGACAGCATAGCATGATCATTGCGCCGCACCTGATTTGTGCACGCTCTCATTTTTTCACTTGAGTTTGTCTCAGAGGGGCTGCTCATTAACCCCGCAATTCTTTCTTCGACTTTCAAGCAGAGCAGAGTAGAGTGTGTTCTTTTAAGCCACCCACTTACCCAACCACATTCAGCAATGAGTAAAAGCGACCCCATCGCACCGCGTCGATATATTATATTATCGCCTGCCAATTGCACACGCCTTTGCACTCAAGAAAATGCGTTAGACAGTGTGTTTTATTACTCAATCCTACTGCGTAGAATTTAGTATCATTTTCTCAACTAAATCATTTTCTTAAGTCTACTACTACAAGTGTCCAAATTGAACATCCACAAATCGAAGAGCGTTCTATTTCTCAACTAAATCATACAAATGGCTATAAATGTTTAAGAACAAAACTATACATCTAGTTTTAAAGATTTAACCTCTTTGCAAAACATGTCAAAGCTATGAAATACAAGAAAGTGAAAGACCTACAAATTTTACAAACATAATGGTTTTCTTTCTTTGCCTAGAAAAAAATATAGGTCATCTCCTTTTTATATTTTTGGGTCCCAAGCTACCACTTCTTAGTCGCAGGTGGATCGCCCTCAAATTTTGGTGTGTGTTCATTACTGCAATGCTCAACATACATATGGAAGCAATTTCCTTGCCATCTGTTGTAGCATATCTTGTGCCTATTCTCATCGGGAGGATGTCCTTAGTTACAAGGATGTGTAGCCAATTTTCAAAGTCTTTTGACTCTTGAAGTGAGATAAACTTTGAGCTCTCTCACACTCGTTGTCCAACATTTTATGATAAGTTTGGCACATATGAAACTCAAAAGTGTGGTTATGGAGCCTTCGATAAAAGGTTCACCACTAACGGGATTAGTTTTTCATGTTCATAAGTTTACTTTGAGGATTGAACATTCCTTATTCGGACATAGATCTGCTTTATGTCCCAATAATGGATCATTCGGGTTTTCTCATGATAAAGAGTTGGCCTAGGATGCTAGTCACAGGAATTAAGCTATTGTTAAAAGTTTATTTTGCCACAAAAGAGTAGTAGAAACTTAGGCAAAAAGTTTAAACTCTGAGATTGTACAATAGCCCCACGAGTTTTGATATGGCCTTGTCAATGAGCTTAACTACCAGGCTAGTAGCATCAGCTCCTAACGGTTGTCCCCGTTTTTCCTCTCACTGCTTAGTAATGATATTGACTCTAGCTCCTCCATCTAAGATGGTGGTGACTTGATTGTCCTTGTATTTTACAAGGAGGATGGCATTCATGTCATCACTTTCAAAGTAGTGGCCCAACTTATTCGACTTGGCACCTTTACTTGGGGGACTCTAAGCGTCTAATTAGTCTAGGTGGTTAGCGTCTCCTCCCCATTCCCTCTTCCTCTCTCTCAGGTATCTCTGTCAGCATCAATTGGTTCATGGGGCTCATTCTAAGAATGGGTGGTTGTTGTAGCAATACTGGAGGTGGTAGGGGTAGTTCCGAAATTCTTAGAATTCCTCATTAAGACACATATTACCCCTGGTGAGAAGCGTTGGCAAGCATGGGTCTTGTCGATGGAGCTAGCAAAGCCAGGTGTTGGGTGGGTGGAGTTGGTGTTGGGTGGGTGGAGCTAGCAAAGCCAGGTGTTGGGTGGGTGGAGTTGGTGTGACTGGCAACTTGCTACGTCTAAGGTTAACTCTTGAAGTAATGGGTAGTATGGTCTCCCATCCTCATGTGATATACACACCATGTTATTCCTTGTCTCTCAGTCTTAGGTGGGGGTATTATGTGCTTGTCTGGTTGGCGAGCATATTGAACACTAGACCAACTCATGTCTAGAGTATAGTTGTAGATGGCCTATGTTGACTTTTATTACCTCAATCTTCCATTGCTCTATCATTTATTGCATGAAAGCGGCCGCTAGGTCTTTATGGTTGGTACGGCCAGTGGCTCTTTCCCTTTCCCCTCCCTTTGCCATCGACCTTAGAAGGTACTAAGCCAAAGGATATTAGAGAAGGGGTTCCTTTAGGAAGATTCCATGGAGTTGTTCCCATGAAGTTATCGTTAAGAGTCTATGGTACGTCTACAACATGGCTCAAGGTTCTTATGCTTTGTCGAATACAAATTGTTATGATCCTCATTTTTGTTGCAAGGGAGAAATGCTCAAGAAGCTGATGCACCAACTTTTGGTGGGCTAGAAGATGTAGTAAATTTTGAAAGCTCAACAACAATCAATGAGTCTAGGCTTATGCCTTGATAGGTTAGAAGCACTTTGCAGGATAGTATATTATATGATCCTGTCCCACGCCTCCTTGGGGGACTTGGCATCCTGAATGTGCCCAATCATGGTGTCCTGTATACTAATGGAGAGCCAATACATAACTTTCCTGGCTCCTTGGTTCCACTCTTTAAACTCTTTCACATCTGCAGCAGTCGGCCGGTATCTCCGGTGCCTCTTCATGTTCACCTTCTATGTAGTCCCAATAGCCCTTTCCCATCAGGAAATTTGTCAACTTGAACCTCCAAGCATGGAAGTTATTCTTATCAAGCTTCTCAGCCACAATCTAGGTTATCCCATCATTTGACATCTTGCCAAACACACAATTTTACCAGAAACAGCACTCTGGTTTTTCTACACAAACTGCTGTATTTTCTGCAAATGACAACTGTTGACCTCTTTGCAGCACCCGCAGTGTCTGCACAGCCAATCTGTCTTCCTGCAGTTCTTAAAACAGAGTTCTGCAGAGAATCGATGACTTACCCGCAGTGCTCGAAAATCGCCTGCTTTTTGAAAAACGGAGGTCCAGACGCGCCCAAAACGCGTTGTCGGCCCGGAAATATCAGTCCGATAGGACTATATAAGTGCCCTATAGCTTTACTCCCGTGAAGGAAGCATACCAACAAGGGTGTAGTCACCAACACAAATAGGGAAGAGTAGTTGAAGCTCTTACCCTTGTACCGCTTCCTATGGTTCTCTTGCTTGCAGCTCAGCCCTTAGCACGAACCAGGCTCTGATACCATGAAAAGATGCAGGGGGGAAGAGAGCTTGAGCTCTTGCAAGCACACACACACTCACAAAACCCTAATAAAGAACAAGAGGCTGAATATCTTCTTCTTCTTCACTCAACACTCAACACACAATATACAAGATAAGAGTACACATAATATGAAAGGTACTCAACCAATACATACACGGGTTCTCTATAGTGTGAACCCAACTAAATGAGCTGGTGCTATAACTATGCCAGTCTCTAGTATGGCTGTCACACAGCCTGTCATCCCACTGGCCGCATATCACCCAAGATCTCACCAACCATGTCAGTGGTGTAAGTGCGGGGCCTATCCCCCAGGCGGGTCATCAGTGTCCACCGCCTCACTGGATGAGCTCGATATCTCAACAGGAAGCACACCATTTTACACCATACCCAGGCTGGTCAAGACCTAGGCAAGTTTTTGCCACATGAGCCATCCTTAGAACACTCCCCGCCAGTTGTTGCAACCGAACTTCCCTTAAAAAACACATATACCAAATGCTCCCTCCAGCATTCTGGCGTAAGGCAGTCCTTTAAGAAAACAGGGTTTCTATGCAAGTTTTCAATTTTGATTTTTCTTTTGAATACAATGAGTATATCTTAAATCCGTATCCCAATACTTCTAGATCACAGGTCTGGATTCCCAAGCAGAATTTCTCGAATTCTGTAATCTTGATCCTTAGATTAAAATCAAAGGTCTCAACTTAGTTTCAGATTCGGTGGGTGATTTGAGTGTAGATTACTGAACTGGTCACATCGTCTTTTCTTGAAAAAAACTGACGAAGGAGTTACGTCTTGGTCATAGTCTAATTCAGGGTTTGAGTCTGGAAAGGTTCTCCCTGAACTATCTTTCTCGAAGGGTGATATTTCAATTACTACTTTACTGAATTTCATTCATTGAGTATTTTGCTTAACTGAATTCAAAACTAGTCACAAATTCCTATGAGAAATAAATCAATCATTTATCTAAAATTTCAACTTCGATAGTTTTTCTGAGTTTTTCTCATTACCATCCTAGAGAATATGAAACGGTATAATTTTTCTTCACAGAGTATTTACTTATTCATTCCAATTTTCATGGGATTTAAACATAGGATTAAAGAGAACTCTTATTTTGATATAAAAATTTTGTATGCATCTATGTATGCATGAAATCCAACTTCTATGGAAATAACACTTTTATATAAAAGAAAATCCTTTTATGCATCTATTTATGCATAAAAAATCAATTTTGATAAAAGTAACACTTTTATAATAAAAAAATTCTTTTATGCATCATTTTATGCATAAAAATCAATATTGGTGAAAGTAACACTTTTATAATTAAAAAATCATTTTATGCATAAAAATCAATATTGATGAAAGTAACACTTTTATAATTAAAAAAATTATTTTATGCATCATTTTATGCATAAAAATCAATAATGATGAAGTAACACTTTAATAATTAAAAAAATTCTTTTATGCATCCATTTTATGCATAAAAATCAATATTGGTGAAAGTAACACTTTTATAATAAAAAAATTCTTTTATGCATCTATTTATGCATAAAAATCCATTTTGATGAAAGTAACACTTTTATAATAATAATAAATATCCAATATGCATCTTTCTATGCATAGAATTTAAATCTAATGAAAATCACACTTTTATAATTAAAAAAATAATCAATATGCAACTTTCTATGCATAGAATTTAAATCTAATAAAAATCACTCTTTTATAATAAAAAAATAACCAATATGCATCCTTGTATGCATAGAATTTAAATCTAATAGAAATCACTCTTTTATAATAATAAAAAATAACCAATAAGCATTCTTCTATGCATAGAATTTAAATCTAATGAAAATCACTCTTTAAAAAAAACAATATGCATCCTTCTATGCATAGAATTTAAATCTAATGAAAATCACTCTTTTATAATTAAAAAAACTCAATATGCACCCTTCTATGCTTGCATAGAATTTAAATCTAATGAAAATCACTCTTTTATAATAAAAAAATAACCAATATGCATCCTTCTATGCATAGAATTTAAATCTAATGAAAATCACTCTTTTATAATAAAAAAATAACCAATATGCATCTTTCTATGCATAGAATTTAAATCTAATAGAAATAACACTGTTGTAATAAAAATATTTCTACTATGCATTTTTCTATGCATAGAATGAAAATAACACTTTTAGAATACACAAACGATGGGGATTACTCTTTTTGAAAGGTAATACTTATTTCACAAAATTTAAGAAAATTTTGCCATAACCTCCTTTGAATGGTTGACCATTTTTTAATTTTTTCTATTCTTAATTTACTTAAAAATTATCCCCAATTTATTTAAAGCATTCTAAACTAATCAAATTTCACTTTTAAAAAAGAGAAACAATATGAAAAGTTTAATTCAAACAATTTGATTACTTAACTAGGATAAAGAAGGGCTGAATTTAAGAATGAGAGAGGGGGAAAGCCTTTCCAGCAAGGCATAGCATCAAATTATCATTTTAAAGATAACAAAAAATTAGAAAACCATTAAAAGAATAAGAAAAAGTAGGATTTCTAACTTACATGAAATTCTGGGAGCTTTCCTTTGGCTTGATGGTTTGAGGGATCTACTCTTGTTTGCAACAAGAGTGGCCCACCAGTTCTTTAGAAGAGGGAAAGGTTAAAAACTAATGAATTATTAAGAAATTCATAGTTTTTGGCTCTTGGGAGGAGTAAAGTAACAGGGCATAAAACACTATTAATCTTCAACAAAGGGGGAGGCTTCTATTTATAGGAAAAAGTGAGCTTCTAACCAAGCAAACTGATTCTAGAATTTTCTAGATCAGTTTGGTTGACCATTTTTGGGTCAATTTAGGTTACTTTTTGAACTAGACTTGAATAAGGAGAGAGGAGGAATCCCCACATCTGAGGTGTCAAAAATTTATTTTTTAGTATTTCCTTTGGTCCTTAGTCTACTCTTCATCTTATGTGAGTATTTACTCATTTTTGGGGGGATTTTCTTTATTTCTTCTATTTATCTCCTCCACACATTTTGATGAATCTGATTGGCCCTGCAAAACCTTAATTTAAAATTTTTAGAAAATTTGGACCCCTAGGATAAGGCCTTTTGAACAGATTATAATTGATTTCTAATGCACCTTCTGAAAATCTTTTTGAACTTCTGTTTCGGGGGAATTTATTTTAATAAGAAGAGATATTT
Organism: Cibotium barometz; assembly: GCF_041138505.1. Taxonomy (NCBI): domain Eukaryota; kingdom Viridiplantae; phylum Streptophyta; class Polypodiopsida; order Cyatheales; family Cibotiaceae; genus Cibotium; species Cibotium barometz. The sequence continues at coordinate 926,423 of NC_141073.1, forward strand.
TTTCATCCAAAAATATCTAAAATCTGAATAATCTCTCTCTAGAATATTTTCTCTCTCTAGGTAAAAACAGGTAGAAACAAGATCTTTTATATTTTTGAAGAGGGATTTGATTACAGGGGAAGATACTGGACATCTTGAGAGGCTGGGGAGGAATCTTACATTCTCTCCCACTTGAAAAACGCGAGATGTCCTCCAAGAGATAGAGAACTTCTTGTACTTCCCAAGAGATAGAGAACTTCTTTTGGGGCGTACTCGAATGAAGACCATATCTGCTTCTTTGAATTTTCTATCTGACCTCTTCTTATCTGCATACTGCTTCTGTCTATCCTGGGCAGCTTTTATATCTTTGCTAATTGACTGCATATGTTGTTCCATGTCATCAAGCATCTGTCTGGACATCTCAACCCTAATCAATGGATCGGACCAAGTTAATGGAGTTAAGCAATCTTGTCCATACAAAGCTTTGAAAGGGCTCATCCCAATACTTCTGTGATAAGAAGCATTGTAGGCAAACTCGACTAGGTGCAGATAGCTTAGCCACTTCTTGGGTTCCCTGCACAGCATGACCGAAGTATATCTTCGATTACTTGGTTCACCCTTTCAGTTTGACCATCGGTCTCTCGGGGTGGTAAGTTGTGCTGAGATCCAAGAAAGTTCCTACTGCTTTGAAAAATGGAGTCTAGAATCTTGATGTGAATTTGGGATCTCGATCACTTACTATTCTTCTGGGTAGGCCATGCAATCTAAAGATTTCCTTGAGGAACACTTTGGCCACATCCACTACAGTGTAGGTTTCTTTTACTGGAATCAGATGGGTAACTTTGGTTAGTCTATTAACTACCACGAAGATGGAGTTGTAACCTGATTGCACTGAAGGTAATCCAGTAATAAAATCCATACTGATACATTTTCACTTCATCTGGGGGATGTCTAATGGATGTAACTTCCCAGGCATTTTTACTATCTCGGCCTTGACTTTCTGATAGGTCAGACATTGACGTACATGATTAAGTACATCCTTTTTTAGACCAGGCCAAAAGAAGCTTTTCTTCACACAGACATGCAGGTTTTGATGAAACCTGGATGTCCTGCAATAAGGCTGTCATGGGCTTCATTCAGAATTTGACCCTTAGTTTCCTCATCATTGTTGGGAATGCATAGCCTGTGATTATAATACATAATTCCATCATCTAGGCTGTACCCTTGAACTCGGTTCAACTCCTGTGGAGTTTTGCTTTCCTGCATAAGTAGGGTAGCAATTGGGCCAAAGAATCTATCCTGCATGATCTTCTCTCTTGCTTAATAATCAAAGGATTTGACACTACAGTAATTGCAAGCAAGGAGGCTTTTCTGCAAAGGGCATCCGCTACCAAATTTTCTTTGCCTAGGCGGTACTTGATTTCAAAATCAAATTCCTGCAGGGTCTGCATCCACCGTCTTTGGCGCATGTTGAGATCCTTCTGAGTGAAGATCCACTTTAAGTTCTGATGATCTATCTCATCAAAGTGAATCTTTGACCTAGTAGGTAATGTCTCCACAACTTCAGGGCATATACTACTGAAAGTAGTTCCAGGTCATGGACACCATAATTCCTCTCATGCGTTCTGAGTTTTCGGAATTCATAGGCCATTGCATGACCTTTCTGCATGAGTGCACCTCCCAGGGCAAAACCACTGGCATCAGTTATTACTACCTCAAAGCGTAGAGAGAAATCTGGCAACTTCAGAACGGGATTGGTTACCAAGGCAGTCTTCAGCTTATCAAAAGCACTCTGGCACCTGGCACAAACCATTGAAACGGGATATTCTTCTTGAGAAGATTAGTCAGGGGGGAAGCTATGAGAGCATACTTTGGTATAAAAATTCTATACCAACCAGTCAATCCCAAGAATCCTCCGACTTCTTTCACTGTCTTTGGTTCAGGCCAATCTATGACTGCTTGGACTTTAGCAAAATCTGGAGATATTCCATCTTTTGATACCAAAAAGCCCAAGTATTCAACATGGTCGGCAGAGAAAGTGCATTTACTCTTTTTTGCAAAGAGTTGGTGCTTCCTTAGAATCTCAAGAACTTTCCTGACATGACCTTCATGGTCAGCTGCATTCTTTGAGTAATCAAAATATCATCAAAGAAAACAAGGACAAAATCATCCACTGAGAATGTCCTACATTAATCGATTGAATGTAGCTGGGGCATTTGTCAATCCAAACGGCATGACAGTGAATTCATAATGCCCATATACCGAGTATTGATGGTTGTCTTTGGGATATCTTGCTCATTAATCCTGATCTGATAATACCCTAATTTGAGATCTATCTTTGTGAAGATCTGGGCTCCACTTAGCCTGTCCAGAAGCTCATCAATTCTGGGGATAGGATACTTATTCTTAACTGTCAGCTGATTGAGACCTCTGTAGTCCACACAGAGTCTTAGCGTTCCATCTTTCTTTTTCTGAAAGAGAGCTAGCGCACCCCAAGGTGAAACACTGGGTCTTACAAACCCTTGTTCTAACAGTTGTCTAAGCTGTTCCTTGAGTTTGATGGCTTCAGGAAAGAACTGGCATTTGTACGTGCGCAGGGCTACTGGGCTGAGCTCCGAGGGTCAATTCTATCACATGATCTACTTCCCGAATTGGAGGCATCTCTGTTAATTCTGCTAGGAATAAATCATCAAAATCACTTAACCATTCAGGCTCTTTAGCTTTTAACTTTGAGTCTACAGGATTCATTTTGACAACATAAATGAGCTGCTTCTTTCTAAGTCCTTTTATAGTAACTTAGAAGCCTTTACTAACTGCAGACTTGGGGATCCTGAAATTCCAGTTCCTTGAACTTTATTTTCGCGTGAAGGTCACGAAAGGAAATGGTTCCATTATGACAGTGAATGTCAGCTTAATTTTTATGGAGCCAATCCATTCCAAGGATCTTGTTGAAAACTCCCAAGGTATAACTCTGAACTGACAGACAGTTAAATTCCCATCTAGATTGATCTATCTCAAGGTGAGTGAAAAGAATATTCCCACTTGCCAATTCAACTTGCATAGGTTTCCCTGATTTCTGATCTAAGACTAGCTTACGCAAGCATCCAGGGGGAATGAAAGAATGAGTACTGCCTGAATCAATCAAAAGCTTAAAAGGCTTACCCTGATACTCAGCTGGAGTATGGATGACGGAGAATTAGCGATTTGGCCCTTGGTTTTCAATTGCTACATAAATCTATCCTCTTTCTTCTTCCACTACTTCTGCTATTGTGATTGCTCTGGCTGCTGCTCCAGTCTGAGAGGCGAAACTCTTTCTCTTTGGTTGCCCCAGTTCTGGGAAGGAGTTCTAAGGCTACTCTGGACAGAGACAGATGGGGCTGAGCTGGAGTTCTCCTAGGATTTCCTTGATTTGGGCAAGATGGACCCTGATGGGCTGGTCTCTGCACTCTCGGTCCTTGACTTCCCTGTCCCCTTGACATGGTAGGAGTCGGGCAGTCTTTGAGCTGGTGACCAAAACCCTGACATCCAAAACACTGGGTCTCACTTCTGAGCTCATCCCTCTGAATCCTTGAAAGAGGTGGGGCTCCTGAGAAAGTGTTCTGGGGGGGAAGGGTCTTCCTTCACTTCTGAATCTTCTCGCATATCCTGATTTTGAATTGGGGCCTTGCTACCTCTTTGGGGGAGGAAAGTTTGAAGTACTTCCCAGGGTTTGGAATCTTTTAAAATTAGATGGTGCAGGCTTCGGCGGGATCTTAACGTCCTTTGCCATTCTTACTGCTTCGGCCATTGAGCAGGTTTGGCATTCTTTACTAAGGTGTCCACCAATGGCTCGTTCATTCCTCGAATGAATATGGCCATCAGCTCTTCATCCAATTGCGGGGAATATTTGAGGAGAAGGCCAAAAGCTTGATGGTACTCTTCAATTGTCCGGCTATCCTGCTTTAGTTCCAAGAACTCATTCATTTTAGTTTCAAGGAAGCCCAGAGGACAAAACCTCTTTCTGAGTAAGCTTTAAGATCGGTCCAGGTCTGGGTATTCCGGTCAAGACGGTTAGTCTCGCAGTGATTCCTCCAAGTGACCCTGGCCGTTTCCACAATCTTTAACCTGGCGAGAGCCATCTTGCTTCTCTCATTATAGCCAGTTACATCAAAGTATTCTTCCATAGCCTCAATCCACTTTTCCACTACTTCACCTAACTGCTCCCCTTCACCCTTGAAGGGACCAGGTTGGGATCTGTGCAGGGCTTTTCGAACACCCGGATCTAACTCTTCGTCATTGATTAGAGGATCCAGTTGCGTGCACGGGGCCGGGCGCCTCATGACTCTGACAAAACAAGATTTTTATCAACTTAACTTGACAACATATTTATGATTATTTAATTTTTATGATTTATTCTTTAAACAGATAATTATTTCATCATACATCATGAAACAAGATTTACTATGATAATTTTATTAACCATATTCACAATCATGAAAATAATTTGGAATTCTTTTGCAAAACATCGTTTATTATCAAAAGTTTTTGATATATACATGGAGCATCACGGCTCCCAAAATCACTGCCTCAATCATATACGCATAAAGAAGCGAAACTGCGAAGGAGGAGACATGCCATGGTACACACAATTCAACAGAAAGAGGTGTTGTAATTCTACTTCTAGTAGGGATAAGCGGCTAAGAAGCCTAAAAACTCGGCATGAAATTGAAGTTCCTGGGTGAATGATCAAAGAGTTATACATGCTGAACAAGCCCTAGCCTTATTAGAATCATGGCTAAGGAAATATTTTGCCTGAGCCTCTGACGTTGACTGGTATTGACATTAATACATCGTCCTCCACAGAACCACATATACCGACGTCGCTCAAGAGAATCAAGAAAGTAAAGACTCTCAAAATAATGTGCGAGTCTCACTCTGCTTACTCGGCTTGTAGCAGAGTTGATGAGGTGCTTGAATGCAAAGGCTATCATATCCTGACTCTAGGAGATCGGGGTATCCATCTATAAATTTCCAATTCAACTTATGAGTTTTCAATTTTTGAAGTTCATTCAACATAAATTTAGCAAGCGAAAACATAATTTTCCAAATTTACTTTAAAATTTTAAGCAATTTCTGATGTTGTTACGTAAATTTACAATAGCACTCTGATACCAACTGTGAGATCCCACTACGCCCTCCGTGCACCGGATTCTCGATTATTATTGTTGGCAGCGGAAGTAGCTTCCTCTTTGTAAGATTCCTCCCTCTAACTTTTTGAGGTGTGCAGGTGTAGGAATCTTCCCTTCTGACTTATAATTATTTCCCTCTCTGAAATAAAAGAAAGATTCTGTTTTACCCTCTTTTGACCTAGAGAGAGAAAATGTCTAGAGAGAGGTAGTCTAAAATTGAGATATTTTTGGATATAAAAATCCTCCTAGTGTCTAAAATGAATTCCCCTGAAACAGAAATTCAAAAAGAACTTTCCAATGTGAAATTGGAATTAATTGGAAATGGGTATAAAGGACCTTAGCCTAAGGGTCTAGATTTTTAAAAAAATTTGGATTATGGTCCAATTAAGGTTCCTATGGGCCAATAAGATCAATCCATGTGTGGGGAGAAGACAAATCCAATTTGTAAAAGAAAAATACCCAAAAATGAGTAAATACTCACATAAGATGAAGAGTTGACTATGTACAAGGGTTATTAGTAAAAAACTATGATTATTACTAAAAAAATGAGATATTTTGGATATAATGATTCCATTTTGACACATGTGTAAGGAAGGGGAGTCCCTTCAAGGAGGCACCTACTTCACATGCTTGAATGAGTTTTAAACTCAAAAATAATGTGATATTTTTATCTCTCCTCTCTCTTGGATCAAACCGAATCAAAAAGGAACCAAACTAGGTCCAAATCTGGTCCAAATTTAACCAAACTGAATCTGGAAAATTCTAGAAATCATTTGGTCTTGGTTAGAGCCTCCCTCTCCTATAAATAGAACTTGAGCCCTTTGTAAAAAAATAGGAGAAATATACTATGCCAGAATTATGCTGAAATAATGATAATTTTTACTATTCTCTAAAATTCTCTCCAAATTGAAGAAATTGGAGCTTCCCTCCTTCAATCTCCATTGGTGGCTCCATCAACATACCAAACCAATTGATTGGTTGGGGGCCTCTACCGTGATCAAAGAATCAAGCAATTTGTAAGATAAAGGGTGAATTTTGATCTTTTTCTATAATTTCTCAATGTTTCTCTCTTCTCAACCCCTCTCAAGCTTGAGAAGCTTAATTGGAATGGCTTTTTAATGCTATTGAAGTTAATTGATGAATGGTAGTAAGAAAATACATAAATTTATATTTATGCTTAATTTTAATGGTTTTTTAGTAATTTTTCTCTCACAAAAAGAATGGTCATTCCCATGACCTATTCTCAATCCAAATGAAGCTTCTCATGAAGCTCGAGGTCTTGACCAACCTCGGTTCGATTTAAATGGTGAGCTTCCAGTACGGTGGATGAGGGACCAAGGAAGCGGCCTATGAGTGAAGTGCTAGGTGACCTGCGAAGGATCCTACAGGGTGCTGACCATACGGTGCTCGGGCTGCTCTGGGACGTCGAAGATACCCACACGTGCGTCGTGGAAGATATTGGAACAAGGAGAGTAAGAGTTGTTTTCTGAAACAGAGTATGGATCTGGTTGATTGACCTTGCTGGTCCTCAACTGATGAGTCCATAGCTCTCTTATATGGATCTGTTGGTTGATCTTGGTGATCTTCAACGAGGATTCCATCTTGATTTTATAAGTGAATATTTGCCAGGTACTATGAGCTAGGAACTAACGAAAAGGCCCCTGAGTGAACAGGTGGTGAGCGTTCTGGTTGCCAATGATGCCATAGATACTCCGATGAAGGAATGATTGGAAATTAAGATTCAACCGGATACTTGGAAGTTTATGATCAGTAACACTATGATTTCATTAAATGACTGATTTAAATACAGTTGAATCTGGAAAAAAGGCAATTTCATATTGGGTGTGTAAGTGGTATGACTGGAGTTAAATTTGCTTGAAAATCCGGCTAGGGAACCTGGGAACTCTTTTCCCTGGTACCCGGGACAAAACCTAACCAAATTCTAAATTGGATCCCATCACTACAGTGGTTGGGCGGTTGGCTAACCCATGGGACTAGATGGGGTTAGTAGGCTGGACTGATGGATCTGTAAAATGAGACTCAATTTCTATTGTAGTACGCTAGATGAAGTAAATCCCGAATAGTAATTGTTCTATGGAAAAAGGAATCAACGGCTGTGTCTCTCGATGGGGAAAAAAGCGTTGATCTCTATGATCCAACTGCAAGTTTCTTCCTTGATCTGACCAAGTGACTTTAGGTTCAGTCAGTAATGACCTTGACTACGTTAGAGTAAAATTTATCATGGAGGAATTGCCTGTGATTTCCGGGGCAAGGGAAGTTTTTCCAAGTTCAGTTTTGTAAGAACCGAGGAATTAGTCACCTGTCCGGATATCCGTGGTGGGCGAGGCCCCGAGTGTGGGACCCTGCCCCGCGCAAGATGTGCTACTTCCGCTGCTAGCACCCCAAATCCGTTGCGCGGTGGGGACGGGGATCTTACAGCTGGTATCAAAGCGAATTGGCTAAAGTGGATCAACTGAGAAGCCAAAAATGCCAAAATTTTATGAAATAACATAAAAAAAGATTGAAATTGTGTGATGAAATTCATACAAATTGATATTCCGACTGAAATTCGTAAATTGAAAATTGGGTTTTCAGATGGAAGTACCACAATTGTATGGAATCCTTGACTTGCTTGAGGCCTAGGCATGATGGTATTTACCTTATAAGTCTAAGGACCGTGACTACCCGTATATGTCGAGGGTATAACTGCAGCTCTTTACTGGCAGTATATACGAGTAAATCTAAGACTTGAAATTACAAGCAAAAATGCTATCCAGATGATGAATTCGAATGTGGTTGATATGATTTTAAAATTCTGGTTGAGAATTGATGAGTTGAATTGGATTCTGATTGGAATAAGATAACTCTTGAATTTTGGTTAAGAAGCGTTATGCTGAACAAAAACCTCAATGAGGATGAATAGGATGAATCCTTGTGATGGTGTTCGTAAACTGGAATGATAATAGTGACTTCAGTAAATCACTATGAGATTAGTGGATTGTGCTGTCATCAGATTGCTACTGTTAACACTTGACCCGGTGGATCAAGATAATTGGATGACAAATTAAGGACTCGTTTGACTAAAATTCCCGTGATGGTCAGAAGGAAATCTTTTTTTCAGTCTAATGGACCATTATTGTGTTAAAAATAAGAATGTTATGATCTGAATGAATTGTTATCTGATGATGAGTTCTAAATATAAGGGATCTTTATCCCAGGATTCTGTTGGGTTGACCAGAATATAAGGAACCCCAGAATCAATTGGATCTTAAGGGAAAGAGTTGTCCTCTAGTTTGCGAGATGAGGACATCTCGCGTTTTTTAAGTGGGGTAGGATGTAAGATTCCTCCCTCCAACTTTTTGAGGTGTGCAGGTGTAGGAATCTTCCCTTCTGACTTATAATTATTCCCCTCTCTGAAATAAAAGAAAGATTCTATTTTACCCTGTTTTGACCTAGAGAGAGAAAATGTCTAGAGGGAGGTAGTCCAAAATTGAGATATTTTTGGATATAAAAATCCTCCTAGTGTCTAAAATGAATTCCCCTGAAACAGAAATTCAAAAAGAACTTTCCAATGTGAAATTGGAATTAATTGGAAATAGGTATAAAGGAAAGCCTAAGGGTCTAGATTTTCAAAAAAATTTAGATTATGGTCCAATTAAGGTTCCTATGGGCCAATAAGATCAATCCACAATTTGTAAGATAGAGGGTGAATTTTGATCTTTTTCTATAATTTCTCAATGTTTCTCTCTTCTCAACCCCTCTCAAGCTTGAGAAGCTTAATTGGAATGGCTTTTTAATGCTATTGAAGTTAATTAATGAATGGTAGTGAAATACATAAATTTCTCTTTATGCTTAATTTTAATGGTTTTTATGTAATTTCTCTCTCACACAAAGAATGGTCATTCACATGACCTATTCTCAATCCAAATGAAGCTTCTCATGAATCTTTTTCCTAATCCAAGAATAAATTCTATGCTTGTTTAATTGGAGGCCAAATTAATGGCTTTTTTATGCTTTTAAGTTAGTTATTTCATGAAAATTTATGATTCAATCCATAATGGATTAATGATCCAATTAAGGATCATTCTAATCATATCCATAATGTAAAGTTCATTCTTTTAGAATAAATTGAGATTTATCAGTAATAGCAGCAGCAGAGCTATGGCAAAATTTCTGTAAAAATTACACATAAAACATTTTCATTCAAAGTATGAAAAGAGGACTTCCTACCATATTCTAGGAAATATCATCCTGGATAAACTGATTGATTCTCATTGTAATCATAGAAATATTGGTTGTTAGGTTTATGCATAATTAATGAATTTTTAGATAAATTTATTTATCTATGAGAAATAATTAAATGTTAAAAGAGGAATTCCCATTAATTTTGAATTCCATCATTGGGTGGGAAAAGAGAATTTCTTATCATATTGGAATTATGGGATAATTCATTTAATTTTCAAAGATAAATTTTTAGATAAATTTATTTATCTATGAGAAGTAATTAAATGTTAAAAGAGGAATTCCCATTACATTTGGAATTCCATCATTGGATGGGAAAAGAGAATTTCCTATCATATTGGAATTATGGGATAATTCATTTAATTTTCAAAGATGAATTTTTAGATAAATTTATTTATCTATGAGAAGTAATTAAATGTTAAAAGAGGAATTCCCATTACATTTGGAATTCCATCATTGGATAGGAAAAGAGAATTTCCTATCATATTGGAATTATGGGATAATTCAATTAATTTCAGAAATAAATTTTTAGATAAATTTATTTATCTATGAGAAGTAATTAAATGTTAAAAGAGGAATTCCCATTACAATTGGAATTCCATCATTGGATGGAAAAAAGAGAATTTCCTATCATATTGGAATTATGGGATAATTCATTTAATTTCAAAGATCAATTTTTAGATAAATTTATTTATCTATGAGAAACATTTAAATGTCAAAAGAGGAATCCTTACGACATTTGGAATTCCATCATTTAGATGGATAAAGAGAAATTTCTAGCATATTGAAATAATGGATATTTTAAACGAATTTATTTTTTAAGAAATATTTGTTGGGAAAAGAGGAATTACCATGGTAATTGGGATCCTAGAAATTAAATGGGAAGAAGAGGAATTTTTAGTATAAATTCCATTTATGATTATTTTACCATAAGAGGAAATATGGGTAGATTTGATTTCTATAAATCCCATGAATTCTTTTACTCAAAAGAAGAATATTGAATATAATTAAATTGAGGAATTGAGAAGCAATATAGATATAGTCCTCAGAAAAGAATCTTTAATTTAGGCCAAGCAATTGGTAGGAATTTTAAAAAAAGTCCTATTATCGATATCAATCTGGGAAAACCTATTAAATGGTAATAGCATGAAAATGGGATGTGATAAAATGTACATGTGATGTGATAGGATGGATGTGATAAGATGTGTAGGGGATTTGATCAGATGAGAATGGATGTGATAAGATGAGTATGTGATGTGATAGGATGTGATAAGATGAGTATGAGATGTAAAAGGATGTGATAAGATGTGATAAGATGAGTATGAGATGTAAAAGGATGTGACAAGATGTGTATGGGATGTGATAAGATGTGATAAGATGTGTATGGGCTGTGATAGGATGAGAATGGATGTGTGAATGTGAATAAGAATACGAATGTGAATGTGAATGTGGATGTGTGGATGTGGATGTGGATGTGGATGTGGATGTGGAAATGGATGTATGGATGTAGATGTGAATGTGGATGTATGGATGTGGATGTGGATGTATGAATATGGATGTGGATGTAGATATATGGATGTGGATGTATGGATATATAGATGTGGATGTGGATGTATGAATGTGGATGTGGAAATGGATGTATGGATGTAGATGTGAATGTGGATGTGTGGATGTGGATGTGGATGTGGATGTGGATGTATGAATATGGATGTGGATGCGGATGTATGGATGTGGATGTATGAATGTGGATGTGAAAATGGATGTATGGGACTATGGATGTGGATGTATGGATGTGGATGTGGATGTGGATGTATGAATGTGGATGTGAAAATGGATGTATGGATGTCGATGTGGATGTGGATGTGGATGTGGATGTGGATGTACGAATGTGGATGTGTATGTGGAATAATGAATGCGAATATGTATGTGAATGGATATGACGTCGATATGAGCGAATGGATGAGATGAGATGTCATGTGAATCAGAATGTGAATGAATGAGATGTAATGAGAAATGGATGTGATGAGATGTAATGTAATTTAAGAAAGATAGGAATGGATGTTATGTGAAGTGAATGAATCTGATGTGATGGGATGGAAAATGATGTATCTGGTTAAGAATGGATACGCATATGATTTGGATTTGGGTTAAGTAATATGGATTGATGTGGAACAATCTGGAAAGACGAGAGTTCATTATAGAAACTGTATTTGTGAACAGTTTGTAAATGAATGTTTTATGTTAAGAATGCTGGGGAAGCATTTTGACCGTCTTGAGAATGTGATCGTGGAGACCTACCTGATAAAGTTGCAACAGCTGACGGAGAGTCAACGGAGTACGTCTCACGTAGCAAGGTCGGCCGAGGTCTTGACCAGCCTCGGTTCGATTAAAATGGTGAGCTTCCAGTACGGTGGATGAGGGACCAAGGAAGCGGCCTATGAGTGAAGCGCTAGGTGACCTGCGAAGGATCCTACAGGGTGCTGACCATACGGTGCTCGGGCTCTGGGTCACCGAAGATACCCACACGTGCATCGTGGAAGATATTGGAACAAGGAGTAAGAGTTGTTTTCTGAAACACAGTATGGATCTGGTTGATTGACCTTGCTGGTCCTCAAATGATGAGTCCATAGCTCTCTTATATGGATCTGTTGGTTGATCTTACCGATCTTCAACGAGGATTCCATCTTGATTTTATAAGTGAATATTTGTCGGGTACTATGAGCTAGGAACTAACGAAAAGGCCCCTGAGTGAACAGGAGGTGAGCGTTCTGGTTGCCAATGATGCCATAGATACTCCGATGAAGGAATGATTGGAAATTAAGATTCAACCGGATACTTGGAAGTTTATGATCAGTAACACTATGATTTCATTAAATGACTGATTTAAATATAGTTGAATCTGGAAAAAAGACAATTTCATATTGGGTGTGTAAGTGGTGTGACTGGAGTTAAATTTGCTTGAAAATCCGGCTAGGGGACCTGGGAACTCTTTTCCCTGGTACCCAGGACAAAACCTAACCAAATTCTAAATTGGATCCCATCACTACAGCGGTTGGCTAACCCATGGGACTGGCTGGATTGATGGATCCGTAAAATGAGACTCAATTTCTATTGTAGTACGCTAGATGAAGTAAATCTCGGATAGTAATTATTCTATGGAAAAAGGAATCAACGGCTCTGCCTCTCGATTGGGAAAAAAGCGTTGATCTCTATGATCCAAGTGCAAGTTTCTTCCTTGATCTGACCAAGTGACTTTAGGTTCGGTCGGATCAGTTTGGTCAGTAATGACCTTGACTACGTTAGAGTAAAATTTATCCCGGAGGAATCACCTGTGCTTTCCGGGCAAGGGAAGTTTTTCCAAGTTTGGTTTTGGAAGAATCGAGGAATTAGTCACCTGTCCGGATATCCGTGGGCAAGGCCCCGAGTGTGGGACCCTGCCCCGCGCAAGATGTGCTACTTCTGCTGCTAGCACCCCGAATCCGTTGCGCGGTGGGGACGGGGATCTTACAGCTGGTATCAGAGCGAATTGGCTAAAGTGGATCAACTGAGAAGCCAAAAATGCCAATAATTTATGAAATAACATAAAAAAAGGTTGAAATTGTGTGATAAAATTCATACAAATTGATATTCCGACTGAAATTCGTAAATTGGAAATTGTGTCTTCAGATGGAAGTACCGCAATTGTATGGAATCCCTGACTTGCTTGAGGCCTAGGCATGATGGTATTTACCTTATAATTCCAAGGACCGTGACTACCTGTATATGCCGAGGGTATAACTGCAGCTCTTTACTGGCAGTATATACGAGTAAATCTTAGACTTGAAATTACAAGCAAAAATGCTATCCAAATGATGAACTCGAATGTGGTTGATATGATTTTAAAAATCAGGTTGAGAATTGATGAGTTGAATTGGATTCTGATTGGAATAAGATAACTCTTGAATTTTGGTTATTAAGAAGCGTTATGTTGAACAAAAACCTCAATGAGGATAAATAGGATGAATCCTTGTGATGGTGTTCGTAACTGGAATGATGATAGTGACTTCAGCAAATCACTATGAGATTAGTGGATTGTGCTGTCAGATTGCTACTGTTAACACTTGACCCGGTGGATCAAGATAATTGGATGACAAATTAAGGACTCGTTTGACTAAAATTCCCGTGGAGGAATGGTCAGAAGGAAATCTTTTTTTCAGTCTAATGGACCATTATTGTGTTAAAAATAAGAATGTTATGATCTGAATGAATTGTTATCTGATGATGAGTTCTATATAAGGGATCTTTATCCCAAGATTCTGTTGGATTGACCAGAATATAAGGAACTCCAGAATCAATTGGATCTTAAGGGAAAGAGTTGTCCTCTAGTTGGCGAGATAAGGATATCTCGCGTTTTTTAAGTGGGGTAGGATGTAAGATTCCTCCCTCCAGCTTTTTGAGGTGTGCAGGTGTAGGAATCTTTCCTTTTGACTTATAATTATTCCCCTCTCTGAAATAAAAGAAAGATTCTGTTTTATCCTGTTTTGACCTAGAGAGAGAAAATGTCTAGAGGGAGGTAGTCCAAAATTGAGATGTTTTTGGATATAAAAATCCTCCTAGTGTCTAATATGAATTTCCCTGAAACAGAAATTCAAAAAGAACTTTCCAATGTGAAATTGGAATTAATTGGAAATGGGTATAAAGGACCTTAGCCTAAGGGTCTAGATTTTCAAAAAAAATTAGATTATGGTCCAATTAAGGTTCCTATGGGCCAATAAGATCAATCCATGTGTGGGGAGGAGACAAATCCAATTTGTAAAAGAAAAATACCCAAAAATGAGTAAATGCTCACATAAGATGAAGAGTTGACTATGTACAAGGGTTATTAGTAAAAAACTATGAGTATTACTAAAAAAATGAGATATTTTGGGTATAATGATTCCATTTTGACACGTGTAAGGAAGGGGAGTCCCTTCAAGGAGGCGCCTACTTCACATGCTTGAATGAGTTTTAAACTCAAAAATAATGTGATATTTTTATCTCTCCTCTCTCTTGGATCAAACTGAATCAAAAAGGAACCAAACTAGGTCCAAATCTAATCCAAATTCAACCAAACTAAATCTAGAAAATTCTAGGAATCAGTTGGTCTTGGTTAGAGCCCTCCTCTCCTATAAATAGAACCTGAGTCCTTTGTAAAAAAATAGGAGAAATATACTATGCCAGAATCATGCTGAAATAATGATAATTTTTACTATTCTCTAAAATTCTCTCCAAATTGAAGAAATTGGAGCTTCCCTCCTCCTTCAATCTCCATTGGTGGCTCCATCAACATACCAAACCAATTGATTGGTTGGGGGCCTCTACCGTGATCAAAGAATCAAGCAATTTGTAAGGTAAAGAGTAAATTTTGATCTTTTTCTATAATTTCTCAATGTTTCTCTCTTCTCAACCCCTCTCAAGCTTGAGAAGCTTAATCGGAATGGCTTTTTAATGCTATTGAAGTTAACTGATGAATGGTAGTAAAAGGAAATACATAAATTTTCATTTATGCTTAATTTTAATGGTTTTTATGTAATTTCTCTCTCTCACTCAAAGAATGGTCATTCCCATGACCTATTCTCAATCCAAATGAAGCTTCTCATGAAGCTTTTCCCTAATCCAAGAATAAATTCTATGCTTGTTCAATTGGAGGCCAAATTAATGGCTTTTTTATGCTTTTAAGTTAGTTATTTCATGAAAACTTATGATTCAATCCATAATGGGTTAATGATCCAATTAAGGATCATTCTAATCATATCCATAATGTTAAAGTTAATTCTTTTAGAATAAATTGAGATTTATCAGTAATAGCAGCGGAGCTATGGCAAAATTTTTATAAAAATTACACATAAAACATTTTCATTCAAAGTATGAAAAGAGGACTTCCTACCATATTCTAGGAATTATCATCCTAGATAAACTGATTGATTCTAATCATAGAAATATTGGTTTTTAGGTTTATGCATAATTAATGAATTTTTAGATAAATTTATTTATCTATGAGAAATAATTAAATGTTAAAAGAGGAATTCCCATTACATTGGAATTCCATGATTGGATGGGAAAAGAGAATTTCTTATCATATTGGAATTATGGAATAATTCATTTAATTTTCAAAGATAAATTTTTAGATAAATTTATTTATCTATGAGAAGTAATTAAATGTTAAAAGAGAAATTCCCATTACATTTGGAATTCCATCATTGGATGGGAAAAGGGAATTTCTTATCATATTGGAATTATGGGATAATTCATTTAATTTTCAAAGATAAATTTTTAGATAAATTTATTTATCTATGAGAAGTAATTAAATGTTAAAAGAGGAATTCCCATTACATTTGGAATTCCATCATTGGATGGGAAAAGAGAATTTCCTATCATATTGGAATTATGGGATAATTTATTTAATTTCAAAAACGAATTTTTAGACAAAATTTTTTATCTATGAGAAGTAATTAAATGTTAAAAGAGGAATTCCCATTATAATTGGAATTCCATCATTGGATGGGAAAAAGAGAATTTTCTATCATATTGGAATTATGGGATAATTCATTTAATTTCAAAAGATGAATTTTTAGATAAATTTATTTATCTATGAGAAACATTTAAATGTCAAAAGAGGAATCCTTACGACATTTGGAATTTCATCATTTAGATGGATAAAGAGAAATTTCTAGCATATTGAAATAATGGATATTTTAAACGAATTTATTTTATAAGAAATATTTGTTGGAAAAAGAGGAATTCCCATGGTAATTGGGATCCTAGAAATTAAATGGGAAGAAGAGGAATTTTTAGTATAAATTCGATTTATGATTATTTTACCACATAAGAGAAAATATGGGTAGAATTGATTTCTATAAATCCCATGAATTCTTTTACTCAAAAGAAGAATATTGAATATAATTAAATTGAGGAATTGAGAAGCAATATAGAAATAGTCCTCAGAAAAGAATCTTTAATTTAGGCCAAGCAATTGGTAGGAATTTAGAAAAAAGTCCTATTATCGATATCAATCTGGGAAAAGCTATTAAATGGTAATAGCATGAAAATGGGATGTGATAAAATGTATATGTGATGTGATAGGATGTGATAAGATGTGTAGGAGATGTGATCAGATAAGAATGGATGTGATAAGATGAGTATGTGATGTGATAGGATGTGATAAGATGAGTATGAGATGTAAAAGGATGTGATAAGATGTGATAAGATGAGTATGAGATGTAAAAGGATGTGATAAGATGTGTATGGGATGTGATAAGATGTGATAAGATGTGTATGGGCTGTGAGATAGGATGAGAATGGATGTGTGAATGTGAATAAGAATACGAATGTTAATGTGAATGTGGATGTATGGATGTGGATGTGGATGTGGATGTATGAATGTGGATGTGGATGTGGATGTATGGATGTAGATGTGGATGTGGATGTGAATGTATGAATGTGGATGTGGATGTATGAATGTGGATGTGGATAAGAATACGAATGTTAATGTGAATGTGGATGTATAGATGTGGATGTGGATGTGGATGTATGGATGTGGATGTGGATGTGGATGTATGGATGTGGATGTATGGATGTAGATGTGGATGTGGATGTAGATGTGGATGTGGATGTGGATGTATGAATGTGGATGTGAAAATGGATGTATAGATGTAGATGTGAATGTGGATGTATGGATGTGGATGTGGATGTGGATGTATGAATATGGATGTGGATGTGTATGTATGGATGTATAGATATGGATGTGGATGTGGAAATGGATGTATGGATGTAGATGTGAATGTGGATGTATGGATGTGGATATATGAATATGGATGTGGATGTATGGATGTGGATGTATGAATGTGGATATGAAAATGGATGTATGGATGTAGATGTGAATGTGGAGGTATGAATGTGGATGTGGATGTGAAAATGAATGTATGGATGTAGATGTGGATGTGAAAATGAATGTATGGATGTAGATGTGGATGTGGATGTGGATGTATGGATATGGATGTATGGATGTGGATGTATGGATGTGGATATATGGATGTGGTGGTGGATGTGGATGTGGATGTATGAATGTGGATGTGGAAATGGATGTATGGATGTAGATGTGAATGTGGATGTATGGATGTGGATGTGGAAGTGGATGTATGAATGTGGATGTGGATGTGGATGTGCATGTGAATGTATGGATGTATGGATGTGGATGTGGATGTATGAACGTGGATGTGAAAATGGATGTATGGATGTAGATGTGGATGTGAATGTATGGATGTGGATGTGGATGTGGATGTATGAATGTGGATGTGGATGTGGATGTGGATGTGGATGTGGATGTATGGATGTGGATGTATGAATGTGGATGTGAAAATGGATGTATGGATGTGGATGTACGAATGTGGATGTGTATGTGGAATAATGAATGCGAATATGTATGTGAATGGATATGATGTCGATATGAGCGAATGGATGAGATGAGATGTCATGTGAATCAGAATGTGAATGAATGATATACGATGTGAATGAATGAGATGTAATGAGAAATGGATGTGATGAGACGTAATGTAATTTAAGAAAGATAGGAATGGATGTTATGTGAAGTGAATGAATCTGATGTGTGATGGGATGGAAAATGATGTATCTGGTTAAGAATGGATACACATATGATTTGGATTTGGGTTAAGTAATATGGATTGATGTGGAACAATCTGGAAAGATGAGAGTTCATTATAGAAACTGTATTTGTGAACTGTTTGTAAATGACTGTTTTATGTTAAGAATGCTGGGGAAGCATTTTGACCATCTTGAGAATGTGGTCGTGGAGACCTACCTGATAAAGTTGCAACAGTTGAGACGGAGAGTCAACGGAGGACATCTCGCGTAGCAAGGTCGGCTGAGGTCTTGGTTCGATTTAAATGGTGAGCTTCCGGTACGGTGGATGAGGGACCAAGGAAGCGGCCTATGAGTGAAGCGCTAGGTGACCTGCGAAGGATCCTAGAGGGTGCTGACCATACGGTGCTCAGGCTCTGGATCGCCGAAGATACCCACACGTGCGTCGTGGAAGATATTGGAACAAGGAGTAAGAGTTGTTTTCTGAAACAGAGTATGGATCTGGTTGATTAACCTTGCTGGTCCTCAACTGATGAGTCCATAGCTCTCTTATATGGATGTGTTGGTTGATCTTGCTGATCTTCAACAAGGATTCCATCTTGATTTTATAAGTGAATATTTGCCAAGTACTATGAGCTAGGAACTAACGAAAAGGCCCCTGAGTGAACAGGTGGTGAGCGTTCTGGTTGCCAATGATGCCATAGATACTCCGATGAAGGAATGATTGGAAATTAAAAATTCCTCTTCTTCCCATTTAATTTCTAGGATCCCGATTACCATGGGAATTCCTCTTTTCCCAACAAATATTTCTTATAAAATAAATTCGTTTAAAATATCCATTATTTCAATATGCTAGAAATTTCTCTTTATCCATCTAAATGATGGAATTCCAAATGTCGTAAAGGATTCCTCTTTTGACATTTAAATGTTTCTCATAGATAAATAAATTTATCTAAAAGTTCATCTTTGAAATTAAATGAATTATCCCATAATTTCAATATGATAGGAAATTCTCTTTTTCCCATCCAATGATGGAATTCCTCTTTTAACATTTAATTACTTCTCATAGATAAATAAATTTATCTAAAAATTGATTTTTGAAATTAAATGAATTATCCCATAATTCCAATATGATAGGAAATTCTCTTTTCCCATCCAATGATGGAATTCCAAATGTAATGGGAATTCCTCTTTTAACATTTAATTACTTCTCATAGATAAATAAATTTATCTAAAAATTCATCTTTGAAAATTAAATAAATTATCCCATAATTCCAATATGATAGGAAATTCTCTTTTCCCATCCAATGATGGAATTCCAAATGTAATGGGAATTCCTCTTTTAACAATTACTTCTCATAGATAAATAAATTTATCTAAAAATTCATCTTTGAAAATTAAATGAATTATCCCATAATTCCAATATGATAAGAAATTCTCTTTTCCCATCCAATCATAGAATTCCAATGTAATGGGAATTCCTCTTTTAACATTTAATTATTTCTCATAGATAAATAAATTTATCTAAAAATTCATTAATTATGCATAAACCTAAAAACCAATATTTCTATGATTACAACAATGAGAATCAATCAGTTTATCTAGGATGATAATTCCTAGAATATGGTAGGAAGTCCTCTTTTCATCATACTTTGAATGAAAATGTTTTATGTGTAATTTTTATAGAAATTTCGCCATAGCTCCGCTGCTATTACTGATAAATCTCAATTTATTCTAAAAGAATTAACTTTAACATTATGGATATGATTAGAATGATCCTTAATTGGATCATTAACCCATTATGGATTGAATCATAAATTTTCATGAAATAACTAACTTAAAAGCATAAAAAAGCCATTAATTTGGCCTCCAATTAAACAAGCATAGAATTTATTCTTGGATTAGGGAAAAGCTTCATGAGAAGCTTCATTTGGATTGAGAATAGGTCATGGGAATGACCATTCTTTGAGTGAGAGAGAGAAATTACATAAAAATCATTAAAATTAAGCATAAATGGAAATTTATGTATTTCCTTACTACCATTCATCAATTAACTTCAATAGCATTAAAAAGCCATGACAATTAAGCTTCTCAAGCTTGAGAGGGGTTGAGAAGAGAGAAACATTGAGAAATTATAGAAAAAGATCAAAATTCACCCTTTACCTTACAAATTGCTTGATTCTTTGATCATGGTAGAGGCCCCCAACCAATCAATTGGTTTGGTATGTTGATGGAGCCACCAATGGAGATTGAAGAAGGAGGGAAGCTCCAATTTCTTCAATTTGGAGAGAATTTTAGAGAATAGTAAAAATTATCATTATTTCAGCATAATTTTGGCATAGTATGTAACTTCTCCTATTTTTTTACAAAGGGCTCAGGTTCTATTTATAGGAGAGGGAGGCTCTAACCAAGACCAACTGATTTCTAGAATTTTCCAGATTCAGTTTGGTTAAATTTGGACCAGATTTGGACCTAGTTTGGTTCCTTTTTGATTCAGTTTGATCCAAGAGAGAGGAGAGATAAAAACATCACATTATTTTTGAGTTTAAAAATGTGAAGTAGGCGCCTCCTTGAAGGGACTCCCCTTCCTTACACATGTGTCAAAATGGAATCATTATACCCAAAATATCTCATTTTTTTAGTAATACTCATAGTTTTTTACTAATAACCCTTGTACATAGTCAACTCTTCATCTTATGTGAGCATTTACTCATTTTTGGGTATTTTTCTTTTACAAATTGGATTTGTCTCCTCCCCACACATGGATTGATCTTATTGGCCCATAGGAACCTTAATTGGACCATAATGCAAAAATTTCTGAAAATCTAGACCCTTAGGCTAAGGTCCTTTATACCCATTTCCAATTGATTCCAATTGCACATTGGAAAGTTCTTTTTGAATTTTTGTTTCAGGGGAATTCATTTTAGACACTAGGAGGATTTTTATATCCAAAAATATCTCAATTTTGGACTATCTCCCTCTAGACATTTTCTCTCTCTAGGTCAAAACAGGATAAAACAGAATCTTTCTTTTATTTCAGAGAGGAGAATAATTATAAGTCAGAAGGAAAGATTCCTACACCTGCACACCTCAAAAAGTTGGAGGGAGGAATCTTACATCCTACCCCACTTTAAAAACGCGAGATGTCCTCAACTCGTAAACTAGAGGACAACTCTTTCCCTTAAGATCCAATTGATTCTGGGGTTCCTTATATTCTGGTCAACCCAACAAAATCCTGGGATAAAGATCCCTTATATAGAACTCATCATCAGATAACAATTCATTCAGATCATAACATTCTTATTTTTAACACAATAATGGTCCATTAGACTGAAAAAAAGATTTCCTTCTGACCATTCCTCCACGGGAATTTTAGTCAAACGAGTCCTTAATTTGTCATCCAATTATCTTGATCCACCGGGTCAAGTGTTAACAGTAGCAATCTGACAGCACAATCCACTAATCTCATAGTGATTTGCTGAAGTCACTATCATCATTCCAGTTACGAACAGCATCACAAGGATTCATTCTATTCATCCTCATTGAGGTTTTTGTTCAGCATAACGCTTCTTAACCAAAATTCAAGAGTTATCTTATTCCAATCAGAATCCAATTCAACTCATCAATTCTCAACCACATTCGAATTCATCATTTGGATAGCATTTTTGCTTGTAATTTCAAGTCTTATATTTACTCGTATATACTGCCAGTAAAGAGCTGCAGTTACATTCTCGGCATATACGGGTAGTCACGGTCCTTGGAATTATAAGGTAAATACCATCATGCCTAGGCCTCAAGCAAGTCAAGGATTCCATACAATTGCGGTACTTCCATCTGAAGACCCAATTTCCAATTTATGAATTTCACTCAGAATATCAATTTGTATGAATTTCATCACACAATTCCAACCTTTTTTTCTGTTATTTCATAAATTTTTGACATTTTTGGCTTCTCAGTTGATCCACTTTAGCCAATTCGCTCTGATACCAGCTGTAAGATCCCTGTCCCCACCGTGCAACGGATTCGGAGTGCTAGCAACGGAAGTAGCACATCTTGCGTGGGGCCTTGCCCATATCCGGACAGGTGACTAATTCCTCGGTTCTTCCAAAACCGAACTTGGAAAAACTTCCCTTGCCCGGAAAGCACATGCGATTCCTCCAGGATAAATTTTACTCTAACGTAGTCAAAGTCATTATTGACCAAACTGATCCGACCGAACCTAAAGTCACTTGTTGGTCAGATCAAGGAAGAAACTTGCACTTGGATCATAGAGATCAACGCTTTTTTTCCCATCGAGAGGCACAGCCATTGATTCCTTTTTCCATAGAACAATTACTATCCAGGATTTACTTCATCTAGCGTGCTACAATAGAAATTGAGTCTCATTTTACGGATCTATCAGTCCAGCCTAACCCCATCCAGTCCCATGGGTTAGCCAACCGCCAGCCAACCACTGTAGTGATGGGATCCAATTTAGAATTTGGTTAGGTTTTGTCCCGAGTACCAGGGAAAAGAGTTTCCAGGCCCCCTAGCCGGATTTTCAAGTAAATTTAACTCTAGTCACACCACTTACACACCCAATATGAAATTGCCTTTTTCCCAGATTCAACTATATTTAAATCAGTCATTTAATGAAATCATAGTGTTACTGATCATAAACTTCCAAGTATCTGTGGATGTATGGATGTGGATGTATGAATGTATGTATGAATGTATGAATGTGGATGTGGATGTATGAATGTGGATGTGGATATGGATGTATGAATGTGGATGTGGATGTGGATGTATGGATGTGGATGTGGATGTGGATGTGGATGTGGATGTGGATGTGAAAATGGATGTATGGATGTAGATGTGAATGTGGATGTATGGATGTGGATGTGGATGTGGAAGTGGATGTATGAATGTGGATGTGGATGTGGATGTATGGATGTGGATGTATGGATGTATGGATGTGGATGTGGATGTATGAATGTGGATGTGAAAATGGATGTATGGATGTAGATGTGGATGTGGATGTGGATGTATGGATGTGGATGTGGATGTATGGATGTAGATGTGGATGTGGATGTATGAATGTGGATGTGGATGTATGGATGTGGATGTGGATGTATGGATGTGGATGTGGATGTGGATGTATGAATGTGGATTTGAAAATGGATGTATGGATGTGGATGTGGATGTGGATGTATGAATGTGGATGTGTATGTGGAATAATGAATGCGAATATGTATGTGAATGGATGACGTCGATATGAGCGAATGGATGAGATGAGATGTCATGTGAATAAGAATGTGAATGAATGATATAAGATGTGAATGAATGAGATGTAATGAGAAATGGATGTGATGAGACGTAATGTAATTTAAGAAAGATAGGAATAGATGTTATGTGAAGTGAATGAATCTGATGTGATGGGATGGAAAATGATTTATCTGGTTAAGAATGGATACGCATATGATTTGGATTTGGGTTAAGTAATATGGATTGATGTGGAACAATCTGGAAAGACGAGAGTTCATTATAGAAACTGTATTTGTGAACTGTATTTGTGAACTGTTTGTAAATGACTGTATTTGTGAACTGTTTGTAAATGACTGTTTTATGTTAAGAATGTTAGGGAAGAATTTTGACCGTCTTGAGAATGTGGTCGTGGAGACCTACCTAATAAAGTTGCAAATAGCTGACGGAGAGTCAACGGAGCACGTCTCGCGTAGCAAGGTCGGCCGAGGTCTTGACCAGCCTCGGTTCGATTTAAATGGTGAGCTTCCGGTACGGTGGATGAGGGACCAAGGAAGCGGCCTATGAGTGAAGCGCTAGGTGACCTACAAAGGATCCTAGAGGGTGCTCACCATACGGTGCTCGGGCTCTGGGTCACCGAAGATACTCACACGTGCATCGTGGAAGATATTGGAACAAGGAGTAAGAGTTGTTTTTTGAAACAGAGTATGGATCTGGTTGATTGACCTTGTTGGTCCTCAACTGATGAGTCCATAGCTCTCTTATACGGATCTGTTGGTTGATCTTGCTGATCTTCAACGAGGATTCTATCTTGATTTTATAAGTGAATATTTGCCAGGTACTATGAGCTAGGAGCTAACGAAAAGGCCCCTGAGTGAACAGGTGGTGAGCATTCTGGTTGCGAATGATGCCATAGATACTTCGATGAAGGAATGATTGGAAATTAAGATTCAACCTGATACTTGGAAGTTTATGATCAATAACACTATGATTTCATTAAATGACTGATTTAAATACAGTTGAATTTGGGAAAAAGGCAATTTCATATTGGGTGTGTTAGTGGTATGACTGGAGTTAAATTTGCTTGAAAATCCGGCTAGGGGGCCTGGGAACTCTTTTCCCTGGTACCCGGGACAAAACCTAACCAAATTCTAAATTGGATCCCATCACTATAGTGGTTGGGCGGTTGGCTAACCCATGGGACTGGCTGGACTAATGGATCCGTAAAATGAGACTCAATTTCGATTGTAGTACGCTAGATGAAGTAAATCCCGGATAGTAATTGTTCTATGGAAAAAGGAATCAATGGCTGTGCCTCTCGATGGGGAAAAAAGCGTTGATCTCTATGATCCAAGTGTAAGTTTCTTCCTTGATCTGACCAAGTGACTTTAGGTTCGGTCGGATCAGTTTGGTCAATAATGACCTTGACTAAGTTAGAGTAAAATTTATCTTGGAGGAATCGCATGTGCTTTCCGGGCAAGGAAAGTTTTTCCAAGTTCGGTTTTGGAAGAACCGAGGAATTAGTCACCTGTCCAGATATCCGTTGGGCGAGGCCCCGAGTGTGGGACCCTGCCCCGTGCAAGATGTGCTACTTCTGCTGCTAGCACCCTGAATCCGTTGCGCGGTGGGGACGGGGATCTTACACTCTTGCGCGGTGGGGACGGGGATCTTACACTCTTGCGCGGGCAGGGTTTCTCACTCGGGGCCTCGCCCTCGAATGTCCGGGCACAAGACTAAGCCGGTGGTCATTCCGAAAATCGAAACCTGGAAAATTTTCCATGCCCGAAAAACGGGGACAATTCTGCCATTTTGAATTTCTTAACAAATTTTTCTAACGAGGTCAAGATACTGAACTAACCTTCATCTAAATAAACCAAATAGAAGGGAAAATATTACAGACTTAACTTGAAGGGATCAACGCTTTTTTCCTAATTGAATCAGGCACAACCGTTGATCTATTCATTAGAGAAGTCTTCAGGTTATTATTTAACTATTCGAGTTCTAAGCGTATTCCTATTCATCAATTTTATTATTAAAACTCTATTGATTCCAGCCTAACCCCATCCGGCCCATGGGAACCAGACAAGTACTCACCCACCCATAATTGAATGCCTTTCTTAACTTTTGCTTTAGAATACAGATATGCACACACTCCTCTTTAACTTTTAAAACAATCCATTGACAAACAATTATTGGTTACAGATGTCATAACTCAAAATTTCCATTCAATCCTTGTTTCTCACAAAACAGTATCACTCTAGACTCTCCGTTAAGACCAGCAGTTCAGCAACGAGATCCAGTAATAGATTACAATACTTTTCTCGTCATCATACATATATATATATATCTTCCACGACATACGCATGGGTGTCCTAAGCACCTCGAGCCCGTGCATCGCCTGGTCAGAACCCTCCAGGATCCTCCTCAGGTGTCCTGGCACTTCACTCAGGGACCGCTTCATCAGCCCTCGCCCATCGTACCGGAAGCACACCATTTTACACCATACCCAGGCTGGTCAAGACCTAGGCAGGTTTTTGCCGTGCATGAGCCGTCCTTAGAACACTCCCCGCCAGCTGCTGCTGTTGCAACCGAACTTCCCTTAGAAAACACATATACCAAATGCTCCCTCCAGCATTCTGGCGTAAGATAGTCCTTTAAGAAAACAGGGTTTCTATGCAAGTTTTCAATTTTGATAATTCTATAATCTTGATCCTCAGATCAAAATCAAAGGTCTCAACTTAGTTTCAGATTCGGTGGGTGATTTGAGTGTAGATTACTGAACTGGTCACATCGTCTTTTCTTAAAACTGACGAAGGAGTTACATCTTGGTCATAGTCTGATTCAAGGTTTGAGTCTAGAAAGGTTCTCCCTGAACTATCTTTCTTGAAGGGTAATATTTCAATTACTACTTTACTGAATTTCATTCATTGAGTATTTTGCTTAACTGAATTCAAAACTAGTCACGAATTCCTATGAGGAATAAATTAATCATTTATCTAAAATTCTGACTTTGATAGTTTTTTTGAATTTTTCTCATTACAATCCTAGAGAATATGAAACGGTATAATTTTCCTTCACAGAGTATTTACTTATTCATTCCAATTTTCATGGGATTTAAACATAAGATTAAAGAGAACTCTTATTTTGATATAAAAATTCTGTATGCATCTATGTATGCATGAAATCCAACTTCTATGGAAATAACACTTTTATATAAAAGAAAATCCTTTTATGCATCTATTTATGCATAAAAAATCAATTTTGATAAAAGTAACACTTTTATAATTAAAAAAATTCTTTTATGCATCATTTTATGCATAAAAATCAATATTCGTGAAAGTAACACTTTTATAATAAAAAAAATCTTTTATGCATAAAAATCAATATTGATGAAAGTAACACTTTTATAATCAAAACAATTCTTTTATGCATAAAAATCAATATTGATGAAAGTAACACTTTTATAATTAAAAAAATTCTTTTATGCATCATTTTATGCATAAAAATCCATAATGATGAAAGTAACACTTTTATAATTAAAAAATTCTTTTATGCATCCATTTTATGCATAAAAATCAATATTAGTGAAAGTAACACTTTTATAATAAAAAGATATCTTTTATGCATCTATTTATGCATAAAAATCCATTTTGATTAAAGTAACACTTTCATAATAATAATAAAATATCCAATATGCATCTTTCTATGCATAGAATTTAAATATAATGAAAATCACACTTTTATAATAAAAATAATAATCAATATGCATCTTTCTATGCATAAAATTTAAATCTAATGAAAGTCACTCTTTTATAATAATAAAAATAATCAATATGCATCTTTCTATGCATAGAATTTAAATCTAATAGAAATCACTCTTTTATAATAATAAAAAATAACCAATATGCATCCTTCTATGCATAGAATTTAAATCTAATAGAAATCACTCTTTTATAATAATAAAAATAACCAATATGCACCCTTCTATGCATAGAATTTAAATCTAATGAAAATCACTCTTTTATAATAAAAAAATAACCAATATGCATCCTTCTATGCATAGAATTTAAATCTAATGAAAATCACTCTTTTATAATAAAAAAATAACCAATATGCATCCTTCTATGCATAGAATTTAAATCTAATGAAAATCACTCTTTTATAATAATAAAAATAACCAATATGCATCTTTCTATGCATAGAATTTTAATCTAATAGAAATAACACTATTGTAATAAAAATATTTCTACTATGCATAGAATGAAAATAACACTTTTAGAATCCACAAACGATGGGGATTACTCTTTTTGAAAGGTAATACTTATTTCACAAAATTTAAGAAAATTTTACCATAACCTCCTTTGTATGGCTGACCATTTTTCAAATTTTTCTATTCTTAATTTACTTAAAAATTATCCCCAATTTGTTTAAAGCATTCTGAACTAATCAAATTTCACTTTTAAAAGAGAAACAATATGAAAAGTTTATTTCAAACAATTCGATTACTTAACTAGGATAAAGAAGGGCCGAATTTAAGAATGAGAGAGGGGGAAAGCCTTTCCAGCAAGGCATAGCATCAGATTATCATTTTAAAGATAACAAAAAATTAGAAAACCATTAAAAGAATAAGAAAAAGTAGGATTTCTAACTTACATGAAATTCTAGGAGCTTTCCTTTGGCTTGATGGTTTGAGGGATCTACTCTTGTTTGCAACAAGAGTGGCCACCAGTTCTTTAGAAGAGGGAAAGGTCAAAAACTAATGAATTATTAAGAAATTCACAGTTTTTGGCTCTGGGAGGAGTAGAGTAACAGTGCATAAAACACTATTAATCTTCAACAAAGGGGGAGGCTTCTATTTATAGGAAAAAGTGAGCTTCTAACCAAGCAAACTGATTCTAGAATTTTCCAGATCAGTTTGGTCAATTTTTGACCATTTTTGGGTCAGTTTAGCTTATTTTTTGGAACTAGACTTGAATTAGGAGAGAGGAGAGATAAAATATCTCAATTTTTGGGAATTTAAAACTCCACCACACATGTGAAATAGGCACCTCCTTCATGAGGGGGAATCCCCACATATGAGGTGTCAAAATTTCATTTTTTTAATTATTTCCTTTGGTCCTTAGTCCACTCTTCATCTTATGTGAGTATTTACTCATTTTTGGGGGGATTTTCTTTATTTCTTCTATTTATCTCCTCCACACATTTGGATGAATCTGATTGGCCCCGCAAAACCTTAATTTAAAATTTTTAGAAAATCTGGACTCTTGATCTTCAACAAAGGGGGAGGCTTCTATTTATAGGAAAAAGTGAGCTTCTAACCAAGCAAACTGATTCTAGAATTTTCCAGATCAGTTTGGTCAATTTTTGACCATTTTTGGGTCAGTTTAGCTTACTTTTTGGAACTAGACTTGAATTAGGAGAGAGGAGAGATGAAATATCTCAATTTTTGGGAATTTAAAACTCCACCACACATGTGAAATAGGCGCCTCCTTCATGAGGGGGAATCCCCACATCTTCATTTTTTTAGTATTTCCTTTGGTCCTTAGTCCACTCTTCATCTTATGTGAGTATTTACTCATTTTTGGGGGGATTTTCTTTATTTCTTCTATTTATCTCCTCCACACATTTGGATGAATCTGATTGGTCCCTCAAAACCTTAATTTAAAATTTTCAAAAAATCTGGACCCCTAGGATAAGGCCTTTTGAACAGATTATAATTTATTTCTAATGCACCTTCTGAAAAAAAATTTGAACTTCTATTTCGGGAGAATTTATTAAGAAGAGATATTTTTCCATCCAAAAATATCTAAAATCTAAATAACCTCTATGTAGAACATTTTCTCTCTCTAGGAAAAAATATCTAAAATCTGAATAACCTCTATGTAGAACATTTTCTCTCTCTAGGAAAAAACAAGTAGAAACAAGATCTTTTATATTTCTGAAGAGGGATTTGATTACAGGGGAAGATACTGGACATCTTGAGAGGCTGGGGAGGAATCTTACAATATATCACCTTATTAAGGTGCTCCAACACCGAATCTCGCTCTTGCACGTAGCATCCATGCCCCATGCCAACATTTTGCATGCTTGCCTTGATCCAATTGTCTTGCCTTGTCTTCTTTCTTTTAGTCTTGTTCTTATACTTGGTTTAGCCCTCTTTCCATACATGCATACAACAACACATTTTCAACGTCTACACACTCAAAAGGGCTAGCTTTCCATCCATGCGCCTGGCACACTACGACTTTGTGAAGATGCCATCAGAGAAGCATCCATCTTACCCAATCACATGGGCATCCCAATTGTGGCCTATGGAAGCATTGGATCCATTCACCCAAACAGAGGTCTTCACACTCAACAGTGATTCAATGCACCCTACCTTACATCTCCCTCCTAAGCACCAAAGTTACATACATCCATGTTAGTCCAATGAGGTCAAGTTACCCAAAGGGTAAAGCAACGCTGTATGATGCCAAAGTTGGCAGTGTCTCACATTCTAACATTTCACCCTCAAGCCAAAGGGTAAAGCAACGCTGTATGATGCCAAAGTTGGCAGTGTCTCACATTCTAACATTTCACCCTCAAGCCACTACCATTGTGTAAAGCTTCCCTTCTGTTTGCTGACTTCACCATATATTGGCTCTCCACCATTAAGTGGGTAGAGTACTTCTCACCATGAATTGTAGAGATGGTACAACTGGGATTGTTTATAGGTAAATCATCTAATCGCCCAATCGCTAAACCACCTGCAAACCTAAAAGAATATCCCCCTAAAACCAAACCCAAATCAACTTCCACTTACAACCAAACCTTGGCAAGTTTTCGGTGTGTAGTAAACCCTCTTCACTCACATTTGTTTGCCACCACCGGCACTTAGGCACACAATCTTGGATAACCTTTCGTACCTTATGCTCCATCCGACACTCATTCATACACTCATGCCTTTAGTCGATCGCACCCATGGTCTATATGTCACCTTATTAAGGTGCTCCAACACCGGATCCCGCTCTTTCATGTAGCCTCCATGCCCCATGCCAACACTTTGCATGATTGCCTTGATCCAGTTGTCTTGCCTTATCTTCTTTCTTTCAATCTTGTTCTTATAATTGGTTTAGCCCTCTTTCCATCCATGCATACAACAACACATTTTCAACGTCTGCACACTCAAAAGGACTAGCTTTCCATCCATGCACCTGGCACACTACGACTTTGTGAGAAGATGCCATCAAAGAAGCCTCTATCTTACCCAATCACATCGGCATACCAATTTTAGCCTATGGAACCATTGGATCCATGCACCCAAACAAAGGTCTTCACACTCAACGACGATGATTCAATGCACCCTGCCTTGCATCTCCCTCCCAAGCACCAAACTTACATACATCCATGCTAGTCCAATGAGTCGAGTTGCCCAAAGGGTTAAAGCAACATTGTACGATGCCAAAGTTGGCAGTGTCTCGCATTCTAACATTTCACCCTCAAGAAATACCATTGTGTAAATCTTCCCTTCTATCTGCTGACTTCACCATATATTGGCTCTCCATTAAGTGGGTAGAGTACTTCTCACCATGAATTGTAGGGCTGGTACAACTGGGATTGTTTGTAGAGGTAGATCATCTAATCGCCCAATCGCTAAACCACCTGCAAACTTGAAAGAACATCCCCCTAAAACCAAACCCAAATCAGCTTCCACTTACAACCAAACCTTGGCAAGTTTCCGGTGTGTAGTAAACCCTCTTCACTCACATTTGTTTGCACCACCGGCACTTAGGCACACAATCTGAGACAGTCTTTCATACCTTATGGTCCATTCGACACCCATTCATACACTCATTCCTTTGTTGATCGTACACCCATGGTCTATATGTCACGTTATTAAGGTGATCCAACACTGGATCCTGCTCTTACACGTAGCATCCATGCCCCATGACAACACTGCATGCTTGCCTTGATCCAGTTGTCGTGCCTTGTCTTCTTTCTTTCAATATTGCTCTTATACTTAGTTTAGTCGTCTTTCCATCCATGCATACAACAACACATTTTCAACGTCTACACACTCAAAAGGGCTAGCTTTCCATCCATGCGCCTGGCACACTATGACTTTGTGAAGATGCCATCAGAGAAGCCTCCATCTTACCCAATCACATGGGCATCCCAACTGTGGTCTATGGAACCATTGGATCCATGCACCCAAACAGAGGTCTTCACACTCAATGCACCCTGCCTTGCATCTCCCTCCCAAGCACCAAACATAGTGTGTCAACATCTCCCTCCCAAGTGCCTGGTACATCTATGCTAGTCCAATGAGTTCAAGTTTCCCAAAGGGTTAAAGCAACGATGTATGATGCCAAAGTTGGCAATGTCTGGCATTCTAACATTTCACCCTCAAGACACTACCACTCTGTAAAGCTTCTCTTCTGTTTGCCAACCTCACCATGCTTCAAGTAAGTGGACCGTATAGCCACCCACATTTCAAAAGAATCCATTCAACCATGTCCTGTAAAGCCACCCATCATCCGCAGTTTACCTATGTTCCTACCAAATTAGGTGTCCTAAACTCTTTCATTTTCATGGACAACCCATTCTCATTGCCACCCACCTTATATCGGCCACCTCGTTATATATAAATTCCCAATTCCCGATCTTAAACCATGTGTAGGAGTCAAAGAAAACAGACCAAAACAAGTTGAAGAAAGTCGTGTGTTGGAGTTTTCACTGGAAGAAAGTCGTGTGTTGGAGTTTTCACTGGAAGAAGCTTCTACATGGGCCTTTTTCCCAATTCCCGATCTTAAACCATGTGTAGGAGTCAAAGAAAATAGACCAAAACAAGTTGAAGAAAGTCGTGTGTTGGAGTTTTCACTAGAAGAAGCTTCTACATGGGCCTTTTTCCCAATGCCCAAGCATGCCACCTAGCAATATATCCAAGTCTCTGCATGTAATAGACACATAGGTGTTGTTCTTTCATAAACTTGTGTTAAGCCTCATCACTACCTCATCATATATTTCTAGATGGGGGGGACCCTAGCGAGATGAGCATGAGCCTGCCCCATGGTATGACCCATCATCTGGACCTTCCTGCAATTAGCACGGACCTTCTTGCAATTAGCACGGACCTTCCGTACCTCATCTTCAACCAACCCACCCATTCAATCCACCTTCCTCTAGCCCCAGTGCTCGACAATGCCAAGTACATCGCCCATCTCCCTTATAGCTTTGGGCATAA
This sequence comes from Cibotium barometz, assembly GCF_041138505.1. Taxonomy (NCBI): domain Eukaryota; kingdom Viridiplantae; phylum Streptophyta; class Polypodiopsida; order Cyatheales; family Cibotiaceae; genus Cibotium; species Cibotium barometz. The sequence continues at coordinate 958,892 of NC_141073.1, forward strand.
ACATGTGCAAGCCTACTACCATGCCCCTAACAAAGTAATAATCTTGACTCCCCAAGAAAGGGGCTATCGAGTAAATAATTAAGAAAGCAGCAAAAAAGAGTTGAAAAAAGTAGTTATGTTACAAAAGTCACTGTGTTGGAGAAGTGCACCACACAAGCACACTATCCTCCCATCTCCCATGCATGTCACCTGCATATTTCCCTATGGAGATCATAATTTTTTCACTTTTCTCATATCTCATGTCACACACAAACACGCGCACCTATAACTAACCTCATAAATTATAATCCTCCAGGTACATCTCTAGATGGGGGGACCATGGCGAGCATAAGCCTAGCCCATGGTACGATCCATCGCTTGGAGAACCCTCAACCTTGTAGGTACCTCTAACGAACTTCCATGCCTATATCCTCTGCTTCAACTCTAATTTGTAATCATCAAGAAAAAGTCCCAATCTCTCAGCATTATGCTATGAGATCCGAGCATAACAATCTATCGTGCCAAGACGTCCTTACCTCCATCTACCAATTAGGCCAATCATTTCCAAGGGGTCTTGGCACACATTCCCCCAACCATAGCATGTAGACCACTTCCCTCATCTGAACGTTCCACACCACTATCACTACCAATGGAGACCTAGTATGAAGAACCTCTACATCACCTATCCCTTTCCATGTCGCCTCCATAAGCTGCCTACTTCCATCAAGGCTCAGATCAATCCCAAACTAACCACATAACCTCGGCCACCAACTCCATGGAATATCTTGGACCATCCACTTTTTGGTAGCAGGTCCACCACCACCATTAGTAGGAAGGGGGGTATATTAACCACTCTGTTAGTGAACATGGTTTTGCTACTTGACCTACTCGAAGGTGCTTTGCCATCACCCACATGAGAATGGACACTTAACTATTGTAAGAATGTTCTAAGATGGCACTTCAATATATCAAGTGACCTTAGTATGCGCTTAATGTCAAATAGGAAAAGTCTACGAACTTTATGTACATAATTGCTTAAGACTAATAATAGAGGCAGAACCATTTTTTTGTTTTAGTGTGAAAACTAGTCACTTGTATATAAGTCATTTTTTATAATAAGAAATAGACAATCATTCCCTTGTTTGGCCCTAGCAAGTGACTAGTGTGAAAACTAGTCACTTGTATATAAGTCATTTTTTATAATAAGAAATAGACAATCATTCCCTTGCAATAGTTTTCTTGTAATTTCTCTTCCTTCCCTCTTCTGTCTTGCTTGTATGCTTTTGAATTCATGCTTGGTAGATGGATGCATGCTTGAATAGGTTTGATTGTTGGCTTCCCTCTTCGATTAGCTTCTTCTTCCCCCATCTTTTATGAGAGACAACTATCATGAATGATCATCTCTTCTTACCTCCATCTAGGCATTGAGAGGCCTCCCTTCACCCCTTTGGCAAAGGATAATTCCGATGTGACAACAGAGTGATAAGCTAGTGCACCCACAATGGGAAGTTGCATTTACGGCTCAAGGCAAGACGCCACATGCTTTGGTAAGATTAACATAAACTATTGACTTGAATATTTTCCCATGAAAAGAATCAATGTCCTTAAAAATAAAGAGACTAATTTTGAAGGCAAAGTCCCCTACACCCTTATCTCAGGGTAACTTTAAAAATGAAGATACGATATCGTAAGACTCTTTGTGTATGAGGATGAGTACGTTGATATTATTGAACAAGCTCACACATGAGTTTATGGAAAAATGAAGATACGATATCGTAAGACTCTTTGTGTATGAGGATGAGTACGTTGATATTATTGAACAAGCTCACACATGAGTTTATGAAAAATACTTTGGGGGTGAAATCACCGCCACTCTTTAGAGATACCATGGAGTATGTCAAATGATGTTACGAGTGCCAACGCTTCACAATACCCCAACAAAGAGATAAGATGCCTTTACAGCCAATCATGTATGTCATACCATTTGCTAAATGGGGGGAATAGGTTTTGTTGGAACCTTTAGCCTTGTAGTAGCTAAAATCATGTAAGCATGATATATCATCGTGGTTATGGGTTATGTAGCCAAATGGGACGAGGCTAAGGCCACGTCAAGTCCTAATGCCAAGATGACTGCCAAATTCCTCTATGAGAACATCATCACAAGCTTTGGATGTCCCCTAAAACTCATAAGTGATTGAGGGACTCATTTCTTGAATGATGTGGTGGAGTTTCTTTTAGATGGATTTATGGCCACCGTAAGTCTTCCCCATACTATCCACCCGCAGAGAAATGGACAAGCTGAGAGCACAAATAAAGTCTTATATGTAATGCTCTTGAAAATAGTTAAAGCTTTGGGTACATAAACTTTCATCAACTTTATACATACCAAACAACCTACAAGACGTTAATTAACAGGGAGTCTTCAGAATCGATGTGATTCTCCTGCAAAATTCATGATCCCAACTTTGAGGGTAGCCAAACAAATGGAATGGACTGGCTTATTTGAATGACTCATTGAACTTGAGAAACTAGATGAGGTCAAGTTACACTCTCTTTGGTAGACATATACATTGAAAAGTAGAGGAGAAAACGATTGTTTGATTCAAACATATCAAAACCAAGAGGAGATTCAAGGCATGGGACTTTGTCCTGCTCTATAACCTCAAGAAAAATAAAAGAAAACTCAAACTTAGAGGAATGGGTCCATTCAGGATCTATGAAATGACTTTGGGAGAGGAGCTTTTTGTTTAGAAACGTTCAATGGAGTCTAGAAGGAAGGGCTCCTTAATGGAGTCCAGAAGGAAGGGCTCCTTAATGGAAGTAAAATTAGATAATTTTACATACCTCTCTCCTATGAAAAACTCAAAGCCATCCACCTAGCTCAGGAAATAAGAAAGAAGGAAATCAAAAGGAAGAAACAAGCTTGACGAGAAGTCAAGGCTCACAAAGAAAAAGTTAAATAGAAAAAAAGCAACCTACCTATCCACATGGCTGTAATAAACAATGATGACAAAGAAGAATAAGTAAAGCCCAAAAGTCTTTGCTTGGACTTCCCTGCAAGTGCAAAAGGTATAGCCAAACTTACTCTATTAGATATAGGAGTGGGAAGAAAATATCCTATGAGACATGGATCTTATTAGGCAAACTAGTCCTTGATCCTACAAAGGCATTAATGCAAGTTGTTTTGTGACTGTACTATGAATGTGAATGTGTAGTAAAGCGTAATTTCCACATAAACTCTTATCCCATGTAGGGTAGTTTCTTTGTCATGACTCTAGGAACTATGCTAAAAGAAATCATCCTTTAGAAGAGGATGGATTGCCAAGCATGACCAACATTAACTGGAGCACAAGGGCCACAACCATCAAATTCAAGCAATGAATCATGAATATTCTTCTCATAGAAGGAGAACTAGGACAAGTCTCCTCAGAGGCTCACTTTATTACAAACAGGTGATCCAATCGAGCCTTAAGTTCAATTGTCTTTAAAGCTCCAAGATTCATCAAAACAACCACAACCCTTCCCAAGTCTATCACAAGTAGGGACCTATAAGCCAAAAGCTAAACCAAAGGAGGTGAAGCCCAAGCCAAAACCAAGGAGGAACTGTATATGAATTAGAAAAAACAAGGCAAGAATACTCCCAAATTATCCTTGCTACCTCCACTTCACCACAAATTACCCAAGGATAAAATTTGGCAAGTTTGGGTACCAAAAGTCTCACTTGTTCTAGCCATGGTATCCTATAATTCTCCTAAAACCAAGGTCAAGAGACCAAAATAGGTGTGGATCCCAAAAGCCAATATACCTAATATACCTACAATGGACTCCATGTTCTAGCCATGGTATCCTATACTTCTCCTAAAACCAAGGTCAAGAGACCAAAATAGGTGTGGATCCCAAAAGCCAATATACCTACAATGGACTCCATGTGATAAGCTAGTATGGATCCTAAAGAGAGGAAGAAACACCAAACTAAAGAATGATCATCCACACAAGGATAGATAACTACAGAATTCTCCCTCAAAGCCCAATGATACTACCAAGGGCAAAGCTAAAGATAAATACAACACAATGTTATCAACAACAAAGCACATGAACACAAGGATAGATAACTACTACAGAATGCTCCCTCAAAGACCAAGGATAATGCCAAGAACAAAGCTTGATTTGGGTGCCAAAGATAAAGACAACACAAGGTTTCCATCAACAACAAGGATAGATAACTACTACAGAATGCTCCCTCAAAGCCCAAGGATAATGCCAAGGACAAAGCTTGATTTGGGTGCCAAAGATAAAGACAACACAAGGTTTCCATCAACAACAAAGCATGGGAACTAGAGTATATAAAAAATAATCATCGTACCCAAAGCCAATACACCAAACTTGCCAAAGCAAAACTGGTATGGGTACCTAAATGGACCAACAAAGGCAAGGTAAAGGTAGAGGAGCTATGGACCAAGGGAGAAAGGGAATAACTCCAAAGATAAATTCAAGACCTCCATTTAACCTCCATCTTGAAGAAGATTCCTCAAATCCTAGCAAAAGTGCCAAAGATCCCAAGACCCTTAAGTTTTCAATCCTTAGCAGAAGTTTTGTTTGTGAAGAGGATGTCGACTACATGCCGAATCACAAGACAAAAGAAGTTGCTGAAGTTGTTCCTTACCCCAATAGCAACACAATGCAGAAACAAAAGATTGATGGACTACATGCCGAATCATAGGATAAAAGAAGTTGTTGCTCACCCAATAGCAACACAAAGCAAAAAGAAAAGACTGATGGATAACTTGTTGAAATGGCAAGTCATATGAGGAGGCCAAAATATGACAAGGGCATAAGAGTTGAGCGTCAGGTTGTGAAAGAACAAAAAGTGTTCGTGTAAATCCTAAGCACCAAACAATATGTCATTCACAAAGTCTTTATAGTTAAGTTGCTTGTGCTGGAGAGATAAGCATAGTCATCAAGTCAAGTTAGCTATGTGCGGGATGTGGTAGACATAAAGGTCAAAGTCTAAGTCAAGGTTGGAGTGAAGAAGTAAGTCCCACCCGCACACTAATCACAAACAACACGTAAGTGAAACCTCAACTCCAAGAACCATAGGTACATTTCTAGGTAGGGGGCACTAACAAGAGGATGGAAGGGCACTAGCCAATGAGAGGATGGATGGGGAGGCATTAGAGCGAGAGGATGGAAGGTAAACCTTTCTTTGCTTGGCCTAGTGTGTACGACCCATCACCTAAGAATTCCTTAATAAAATCCTTTCTTCCACCATGTGACAGAGGGGGATGGCCCATGGACCCTAATTAAGTGTTTTTACACTGCATGTTTTATATACCCAAATATATCCCTAAGGCACCTTGATATTGTTGAGACCTTTGCACTAACACCCCAACAACTATGGTTAAGGAAGCAACAAAAAAAGAAATCATAACTACCAAGATTCCGATCGACGATTCAAATCCATACCAGTAATCTTAGATTTTGGATTGCCACAAAACTTCAAATCATTAATCCCAAACTCTATAACTTTGATTCTCGATCTCAAATCCTTAATTCATATCATTGATCTTAACTATGGCCGAGATCTTAATTTTAAATCGCTCCTTTCGAATCGCTCATCCCAAAATCTCAGATCATCATAACTTCAGATTGCTGATCCCATATTTCAAATTATCTACTCACTTTCTAATCGTCACACATTTAGGATCTTTGGATTTTGAAATTAGCTCATTTTTGGATCATTTAAACTTCTAGATCGTTCAAAAATTGGGATCATATGCCCAATTTCCACATGGCCTATCTGATTGAAATCACTACATATTACACAAATCCCTAAGATTTTTCATTTTGCTAACAATCCAACAATCTAGACTCTGAAGGAGCCCAAACGCTATTAAAATCACTACTCTCATTTTGAGATCACTAACACAGAGCTCATGCGCTCCAACGAGACGATCACAATCTACCAATCAATAGTCTACATCCAATTGGGATCATCAATTCACATCACAATTTGTGCACCCTGATTGCAATAATTTAAAAAGATACTTTGCACTTCTCTCTTTGCAGATTTGTGCATTCGCATAGCTCCTAACTAACTTGTAGTAGACGGTTGTTGTAGTAGATGCCACAAATAGCAGCAGACGACTGTTGTAGATGGTTGAAGGTAGCAGTTAACAATGATCTGGGAACATCACGCAAGCCAATCTCTGCCACATCGCTAGCATTTTCGTAGAGCAAGCAGCAACAACCGGTGCTCGGCATTCCACCTGAAAGACAACATGACCAAATCAACTCCGAGCGGTGGGGTAGCCACCTGTGTTTTTTTGAGGTTCATATTTTTCTTTGAAAAGATAAGGTCTTAAGGTGCATTCACACCCAAAGTTCCCTAAGGCCTTGCTATTAATCCTATTTTAAATGAACAAAGATGCTCCTCCATTTGAGGACATTAATAAGTGTTATGTAAAGACACTATAAAGGTTGTACATTATGAGATAATGGCCAGCCAAGGCTTTAGTTAGTAAGTTTTGGGCCCCCAAGTGTGAATAAGGGCCAGTTGTATATAAGGTAATTTCTCATAATGGAAAGACACAATCCCCCTTTGTGTTATGAGAGCTCTTGCTTTGTCGAGAGAGAGAGAGAGAGAGAGAGAGAGAGAGAGAGAGAGAGAGAGAGATTACACTAGTGCATGTTCCTCTTCTATGCATGTGTGTGGGAGAGTGAGAGGAAGATTGCCTTGCATTGTGGTGTGAGCAACTCTGCAGTGAGAGCGTAGAGGTGGAGATTGGAGGAGTCGAGCTTCCAAGAGACGTGAGCTTGAAGCATTGGTAAGTACCCAACGATAGTTGTTGTCTATTGCTTCTTCTAGTTGTGAATGTGTGGAGTTCTCTTGGGAGGTGCAGTAGCCCATAACATTTTTGGTACCGCTGCCAGGGAAACAACCATTGTTTCTTCCATCTTCTTAGAGCTCCAGCTCCCATTATGCAAGATTCACTATTGCCTTTGCATTTTGAAGGTGCATTGTGAAAACCTTTGGAGATAAGGTTTGTGTGGAAGAGAAGAAATTAGAGTAGTTGTGGAAAACTAGAGTAGTTGGTGTTTGGAAGTGTGGGTGAGTACTTGTTGGTATTGCCTAGAGAAAAGCTACAATGGGATTTCATTTCAATTTTGTTATTTTCATCACCAATTTTGCTACCGTGAGATAGCAGTGGTGACACGCTTTGTTCTGTTTTTTTTTCAAAAAATTATGAAAATTACAAAAACAAGGAGCCATCGGTTGTGTTGGTGACTTACATTACATTCCTATTGCTATAGACACAACCTTTATGGGTCATTTGGGTAGGGAAAACATGCTTTAATTCAATCAAAACGTCATTCTATTGACTCGATTGTTAAACACGTGAAAGTGCAGGAATGTGTTTCACAGTGTGAAACACTATCCACCATCAGCGCCGAAAATTTTGGGATTACCTTACTAAAGTTAGGGCGTCTTATCTTGACACGTCTGACACAAAGATATAGAAAATATTATCTCGTGAAAGAGCAGTGAAACAGTTCATGGCGTGAAACATATTCTATTTCACGACATGAAACACAGACTATTACTTTACGACATGAACTGTAGTCTGCTATCTCACGGAAACCTACTAGTTCACGGTTTAAAGATTGTCAGACCAGAGTTAAGAGAGGGCTATATTTGCACTATAGGAGTCTCCACGACTCAAATTAATGCAATTCTAAATTGAAATTTCAAAGCGAGAAACACAAGTAGTTCACGACGTGAAACACAGTTCATGACATGAGACACATACTACCATTTCACTTAATTCACGAAGATCTACTATTTCACGAACAAGAAGAGTCAGTTTGACAGAAAACCAAGTGTAACACTTGGAGTAGTGTTTAGCCTGTTGAATCATATTTTCATACACTTGAGGTCGGGAAACTCATTGGAGAGATGACCTTGCCCCCAACAATGACAGTGCATCAAATCACCCAAGTTCTTCCTACCAAAGAAGTGTTGGTTCAAGCCGCTCCAACAAGCACTCAATTGAGTGTTACAGCTTGGAGAAATCTATCCACCATAGAAACCAATAGTGAAGAATTCATGGAAGAAGGGCTAAGATTCTCTGGCTTTGGAGAAGAAAAACCAGCTTCTTCTTTGAAGTCCAGCGGAATCTTTGATATGGCCAAGGGATGTTTTGGTCTCCAGCACGGCACAAAAGATGAAGCACAATCTGCGGGTATGAGCCCACCAACAAGCGCGGAAAACAATCTAAGACCAAACTTACAAACCCAAATAGCCCTAACATCTAGCCCCAAGAATGCTAACACAATGAGGATTAGTAAAATGACTCCTAGGATTAGGAGGGACAAGGAAAATGACTCCTAGGATTAGGAGGGACAAGGAAAATGCTACCAAGACGGGTCAAATCTTCTTCACCACATCGAAGGAAGTGGACATTGACATGAAACTGGCTGAAACTGAGCACTAATTGCGACTACTGGACTTAAAAAGGCAAGAGCTCGATACGCGAAGAGTGATGGCAGAACAGAGAGAATTTAATAGTTTGAATCTATTACGACCACGTGGCAAGGAACCAGAAACATCTAGACATGCCACTGATAACATGTGGATAGGACTGACAGAAGGAGGAATACCAGCTTTAGAACCCATAAATGAGGAACCCAAGGCTGAGGAAGTCCTCGAAATGCAAGAAGAAGTGGACAATCTACCTAAGGCATCTGCAGCCAGCAAGAGGAGAGGATCCACTCTACATGAGAGAGGATATACATGAAATGATCAATGATCCCACATTCTTATAGAGCATGAAATTTCTAATTCAACAAAGGCGGGCTGAGGCCGCTTATGAGCCAGGTGATGAGGATGTGCCTAGACCTATCCATAGACCCAAATTGAATAGAAGAACCTATGAAGGAAGAGGACGAGGTCTAGGTACGGGGGTAGCTCCTCGGAGGCCAATTGTGGATCCTAATGCAGATCTAAATGTGGTCATAAGGGTGGATCTATTGAATATGGCCACAAAGATGGGTAGAGGCATGGCACTGCCCTTCAATCCAGACCATCTCATATGAAGACACACTGCTCTTGAATCCAGACCATCTCATATGAAGACACACATTATTTTGACGCTTGTGCAAAAGTTCTCAGGAGATGGTGGGGACCCGATCCAACACATAGAGATCTTTGAGTCAACCTGTGAAACATGTGGGCCGGTGAGCGATGTAACCATGATATGTGCTTTTTCTCAGACCCTAGAAGGGAAGGCCCACCAATGGTATCGAACCTTAAAGCTTGAGGATAAAGTCAATTTCACTCGGCCTAAGAATGTGTTTATACTAAGCTTTGCTTGAAGTGGTAATAGATGGAGTCCTGTGGCACAGCTCCACAACATGAAGCAAAAGGAAAATGAGTCCATGCGAGATTATGTTTCTCGACTCAAGCACCTAAACTCAAGATGCAAATTGAGGGAAAGGCTAACTGATGTGATTAGTTATTACCCTGCATCCGTGTTAGCCCGTCGACTACCAACTACACTAGATACTAAGAATAACATGCTTGAGTTTTTGTAATCGAAAGGTGACAAGGAAGGTTCGATGGTAGCAACATCACGAGTCTCTAGTCATCATGAAGTGGGATCCAAAAACAAGCAAGTTAGCAACATAATAGTTGAGGAACTCAGTACTGCCATTTTGGAGAAGTTGAAAGTGAGGGATGGGAGAGAAGCATCAGGGAATGCCCATCTCTACCCCCTAGAGAGAGTTGATTTGGTGCTCAATCTGTAAAAAAAATCATACAAGCACTGAATGCCCTTACCTAAGGCCAAGGCAGTTACTTTATTGTGCTCACTATCAAAGACTAGGGAACCATGACACTACCATGTGAAGATATCTGAGGATCTAGCCTTTAGCACAATTTCCACCACACCCAAAGTGCCTCTAGTCCTACCAGCACCATTGATGCAAACCTATGTGGCTGCAAGGTAGCCGCATACATCATACTTACGAAGAGAAATGTTTAGAATGCAAGGCATGTTGCCATTGCCGCCACCTATTCTACCACCACAACCACCACATGCCAAGATCAACCAGGTGTTGATTGAGGAACCCTTAGAAGAGGGAGAAGTCATGCATGAAGTAGAAGTTGATAATGACTACTACGAGGAACCAACGAAGATCACACCGGAGTATTATATCTTATAACATAGCATGCGAGTACCAGTGTTTCAAACTATGGTACAGTGGAAGAGAAAAGACATAAACTCGACTATGAGAAGGGGACCCATACAGTGTTTTCATTGTAATGGACCTCATTGGGTAGTAGAGTGTCCTTTGAAAAATGTGACTAACGCTGGCCAAACTCAGCCGATAACAGCACAGACCAACACCATACCAACTCTTTCATGTGTTAAGCGTGGTGTTGATCATCTGATCAAGGACTGCCCATATCACGCCAATGGCTCTGCTTCTACTTCTAACCATGCCACCATCAGGACTATAAGTGTGTAGCCTGGAAATATCACGCCATGAATCCTGACATGCGCACAAGTAAAACAAGTGGACAAAGGGAAGAACCCATGAGGTATTACAACCTCTAATATTAGGAGAAGGAGAAGTGAAAAAGGTGGGCAAGGGTTATACCATGGTCATAATTTAGGATGGATCCGAGGAAGATACCATTGGCATCAGTTCCACCCAATCAAAGGAAGGAGAGAACCAAGTGCCGAAATCGGATGAGTAGGCAAAAGAGAGATAAGCAAGCCCCAAGGATCTGAAGAGGAAATAAGGAAGCTTGAGGAAGCTAAGGCCCTTGTAGTTGAGGAGTGTCAACGCAACCATGAAGCCAAATTTAGGGGGCTAACAAGTCCATGGATATAATGTACCCACGAAATACATTGTTAAAAGAAAGGAAGTTGGATGTGCCTACTCCAATTCTAGAAGGGTCCGAAGGAAGGAACCCATAGTGTCCTGATGGCAAGAATGTTTAAGGAGGAAGATCAAGATTTGTCGATCCATTCATTCCCTAGGATTGAATATGAGATAAACATGTGGAAGGAGCCCTCACTTGCTAGAGAACCTAGAGACATAGGCAGTTTCTCAGCAATATTGTCTACAAGTGTAAAAATGCCGTTGGGACCATTACTATGCAATACGCCTGCATTGTGGGCAGATGTCAAGGACTGGGTAGAAGAAGGAAGAATGAACCCAATGTCCACTACATAAGAGAGCCAATCACCTCTAGCAAAGAAAGACCTAGTGCCTGAGGAAGAGGGAGCACCCAGATTCATCCAAATACTTGTCAACCAATTGGGAAGGTATTATGAGAGTGATGATACAAATGCTATAATTCCAATCCACCATAATAGGTACCAAGCACTTGCTATCCTAAATGGCGGTGTAGGTGTAAGCATTATTACCAAGCAATGCTAGGAGAACTGGGGAAAACCAAATTTAGAAAGAGCGAGCCTAGTCGTTAAAATGGCAGATGGAACATCCTCAAGACCAATGGGGTTATTGAAAAAAATCAGGCTTAAGGTCTTTTCGTTCCGACATCATCACGCATTTGTTGTAATTGTTGAAATGGAAGATGAAACATCCTCAAGACCAATGGAGTTATTGAAAAACGTTATCTTCCTTCAATGCTTCCTTTAGATCTTCTTCTCGATGTGCATCCTCCTCTTGGAAAGAGATGTTCTTCTTCTTTCATGGGGTTGGGGCCATGAGCTTGTCTGTCAGGTCTTCTTGCTCCATGTGAGCAACATGTTTAAATGTTTTGTTGACAGTTCTTTTGGGGTTTTGATGTTTATCTTGTATCATTATGCAATGCAAACCCAAATCTATGCGGGAGGTCTTACCTCTTGCCTTATTCTAGACAAGGACAGTGTCTGATCCCATTTTTACACTGATGTAATGTGCCCAATACATAATGCATATAGCATTCATTCTTATGCACATTCCCAAATGCAACTCTGGCTGTGAATAATCTTGAATTTAAGTGAGATTTATAGGCATTAACCAAGGGTTAAATGCAAAATGATGATTACCACAAATTTATCAGTATAATTTTACGAGAAATTACATTAAATCAAGGGTAACCAATTTGTACGGAATGGTTGGAGTATCAAACCAACTCCGAATTGCAATATGAAGTTATAGGGATCTGTATCAGATACGTAATGGTTAATTTGAATCCTCAATTGCAATATGAAGTTATAGGGATCTGTATCAGATACCTAATGGTTAATTTGAACCCTCAATTACACTAAAATACAGTGATTATTAGCACTGATTAATCACACTGATTAGCAAATTAATCCTCTATTTTATGTGCAAAAAACAGAGTATGCGGGGAGCCCAGATCTGGGGCCTTAGAGTTCAAATGAGCTCAAATCCTTTCAAGGCCATCAATAGCAAATTAATCCTCTATTTTGTGTGTAGAAAACAGAGTATGCGGGGAGCCCAGATCTAGGGCCTTAGAGTTCAAATGAGCTCAAATCCTTTCAAGGCCATCAATAGCAATTAGTCTAGTAGAGGATTAAGCCAAGAAACACAAGATTTGACCAAACATTAAATGCTTAATCTCTGTTTTACCAAAGTCACCTGCAGATTTGATGAACAGCTTGGATCTCACTGTAGACTTGATAAAATTGAATTCTGACTTCACCAGCTTGTAGAGCGTGCACACCTCCCCTCAAGTTAACTTAGCACACCTGGACCGTGTACCAAGTTTCTCTCTTACTTGATAGCCCGCAACCAGTGCCTCAAGTCCCTAAACTCGTAGTCCTTGACACACTCTCTCTCTATGTGTCCAAGGCTTACTACTATAAGTGCCCGCGACCTTGACTAAAGTGCTCACACATACATCTACCATGTGGCCTACATCATCGGTGGCTCAGAGGTGGTTTTACTTAGATGGGGCAGGTTACATTGGGTTGTGGGGTCTCTCTCTCTCTCTCTCTCTCTCTCTCTCAGAGATTTTCACATGGCTCCTCTCTCTTTGGAGCCTCACATCTTCTCTTGTCGTGGCAGTCTTCTTGTCGTGGCAGTCTTCTCCTGTCTTCAGTCTTCTTGTCGTGGCAGCTTCTCTTCACGCGTCCGTCTCTTCTTTCAGTCTTCTTGTTGCGGTAGCTTCTCTTCTCGTGTCCATGTCTTCCTTCAATGCTTCCTTTAGATCTTCTTCTCGGTGTGGATCCTCCTCTTGGAAAGAGATGTTCTTCTTCTTTCATGGCTAGGGCCATGAGCTTGTCCGTCAGGTCTTCTTGCTCCATGTGAGCAACATGTTTAAATGTTTTGTTGACAGTTCTTTTGGGGTTTTGATGTTTATCTTGTATCATTTTGCAATGCAAATCCAAATCTATGCGGGAGGTCTTACCTCTTGCCTTATTCTAGACAAGGACAGTGTCTGATCCCATTTTTACACTGATGTAATGTGTCCAATACATAATGCATATAGCATTCATTCTTATGCACATTCCCAAATGCAACTCTGGCTGTGAATAATCTTGAATTTGAGTGAGATTTACAAGCATTAACCAAGGGTTAAATGCAAAATTATGATTACCACAAATTTATCAGCATAATTTTACCAGAAATTACATTAAATCAAGGGTAACTAATTTGTACGGAATGGTTGGAGTAACAAACCAACTCTGAATTGCAATCTGAAGTTATAGGGATCTATATCAGATACCTAATGGTTAATTTGAACCCTCAATTGCACCAAAATATAGTGATTAGCATTGATTAATCACACTGATTTAGTAAATTAATCCTCTATTTTGTGGAGAGCCTAGATCTGAAGCCTTAGAGTTCAAATGAGCTCAAATCCTTTCAAGGCCATCAATAGCAATTAGTCTATAGAGGATTAAGCCAAGAAACACAAGATTTGACCAAACATTGAATGCTTAATCTCTATTTTACCAAAATCACCTGTAGATTTGATGAAGAGCTTGGATCTCACTGTAGACTTGATCAAATTGAATTCTGACTTCACCATCTTGTAGAGCATGCTTGAAAACCCTCGGGGCTAAGAGGAATTAGGCTGATTCACACCTCTAGTACTCTCCTTAGGTGAAATAGGTGTGTCCCAAGAACATGAAGAACATCAATTTCCACAAGGAATTGTAGCACAAGAGGACAAAGAAGCCTTATCACAACATCCAGAAGCTGCTCGGGAAGAACAAGAACTGGAGGGGCTGACAAGCGCAAAGAAGGTTCTAGCCCAAGCAAGAGAAGGAGAGTGGACTCCAAGAACATCCAAGGCACAAGGTCCTTCTTAGACTATATGGAGATGCCCGCGGATGTAGGTACTTTCCTCGAAGAAAGCATGGAAGGATTCGATAAGCTGTTACGACACCAATTTCATGAATCAGACGGCTCAGCCTCAGCAAGTTCGAATATATGGTCACAGGAACAAAGGGTATGACATTGTCACTTGTTGGCCACTCATATGCTACATGACAGAAACACAGAGTTATGGAAGCAGATCCAAGACACAACTGACCAGGTATAATCTCTTAAAGATTAATTAGCTGCACCCGAAGCCACACACAAAGAGGTCATCATTAAAAGCTTAAAGGCAGCTGAAGAATAGGAAGCAAGGCTGCAAACCATTCAAAAGCACAATCGGCTATTAAGCAAGACCTTCATTCAAGGGCACAATCGGCAGCAGCTGAAGAATAAAAAGCAAGGCTGCAAACCAAGGAAAATGAAGAGCTCAAAGCATAAGTTGCTCAAGCAAAGGAACAGCTCCAGAAGGAGGTGGCGCACCCCAAAGAAAAGAAGGTACAACATACACAATAGCTAAGGGATGCACACACCACGTTCCAAGCTAAAGAAGAAGGGTATACATAGAAAATCAACAAGCTCAAGGAACCACTTGCTACCTCGGAATACTTGCTACCTCGGAACAAAAAGTGGTTAACCTCCAGATAGAATGAGAACAACTGAACATGGCAAACGCAAAGAAGCTAAGAGATATCAATGAGGTTATCAGTGCTGCCAAGACATAAGAAATGGATCAGATACTGGTCAGCCCACCAACAAGTACTCGAACATGTCAACCAGCAACTCACCAGTAGCCAAACCTTGGCACAGTAGCATCTAAAGCAAGTCGATAAGGCTCACACTCATGCCACCACCTCCAAGATAGCCCAAGAGGAAGCTGAAAGAAGATATACAGAACTAGCAGTCACTAGGGAAGTACGTGAGGCAACCATCTCCATGATCCTCAACTAAAAACATACCAGGATCTAGGAACTGGAGCAAAGGCTAGCACTCCAGCAACAATCTCAAAGGGAGGACCAATCCGATGAATTATGTAAACTCATCGAGCGTGCTTCGAAGATAGGCTCTTTGCCAGTGAATCCTCGGGACCCTCCTCAAACTCTAACTTTGTTTTTATTTACACTAACCCTCCTCTCTCTTCTTCAGTATGAAATAAATCTAACAGAAGACCTCAATTTAGGAGATCTCACCCTCATGCATGAAAATACAAAAAGGGATGCATACCCAACACTGGTAATGGGAATATTAAGAGGTGATGTCATTCTTACTAACCCAGCTGACATATTCTTTTTCAAGTTACACCCCATAGTGCTCAACCTCCGTAGGTGGTGTCGAGTGTTACAACAGTCTATCATCTTGGATGATAGTGTTGACAAACTGGACTTGTTCATGCCAGATGACGTGCCATCCACACCAGCCAACTACAAGGTTGTTGCTAGGAGTTACCAGTGGATTATTAGCCATGGGTGGGTTAAGGTTTATGACACATCAATATCTAAATCTTTCTGAATCAACCTTGTATCATCCCCTAGGTATCATAAAACTCTATAAAAAGATACATAAACATCTGGAGGTCATGCTTACTAATGTTAATTATCATTTTAATCATGAACATACTACATATCCCACTATAGCCCCAGAAGAAATCCCCGACCTTCATGAATTTACGAAGACTGTAAAACCCCCTCAGCCTCCACTCAGTTCAAGGGAAGATTAAGAAGATATCCCAGGACCCTCAACCTCCATAACTTACCCTGTGTTTACTTCTCTTTCAGGTAAGCTACTAAATCCCTTTCCTAGTGCCTCTCCTACTAACAAAACACTAAGGCAGATTGTATATTCTCTCATTACTCTTTTACCCCTGTTGAATTTCCCACTAACCCTCTCGACCTCAAGGAGTTGCCGACAACTACTCTATCTCCACCAACGGCGGCAGCTTGATGAGGTGCATAATCTACCTCCATGATTTACGAGCTTTTACTGATGAAAATGTCATTGAGTCTTTATTAAGAGCTACAAAATACAAGGGCCTCCTACGAGCAGGGAATCCCCTCCTAAAGCCCAAATTGATGTTCAAAGTGCTGATGCAAATTACACCATTTGAGCTAACACGAAGAATCTTGCCAGAGGCCTACTCTACCATGAATTCCAAGAGGCAACCATATGTGCCATATCCTCTATGAGCCCCAATGCCTGACTAAGCTGAGCTACTACCAATGGGAGGTGAAGGCACTTTGTGGGAAAATATGGTGAGGCACACCAAACTGGCAAACCCACCCTTGGCTGACCTACTGTGGAAATCCACATTATCACATTTATGATCAATTATTATTTCTGTAGGTGGCGCAAGCAGCATCCACTCCATACACGGGATGGATATACAGTAATAGTAACAAATGATACTAACCTCTGCCTCTGCTGGTGGACTTTGGAATACAGCCTGACTGGCGAAAGGAGTATCTCACAATGCCAGAGTACAGCTTTCAGTACCAGTGCTCCCCACCAACACAAAGAGTAGACCCACTATATATGCCAATTAAAAGGCAGCTCACTCCTTTATAGTTCCATGAGGCAAAGCAACGAGAGTCCCACGTATGCTACAACTTCCTTTAGTTCTCGCCATTAACATTTTAAGATATACCCAGTCAAAGAAATCAGATGCTGACATGGATATACGAGCATGGCGCAGAATACCAAATCCCAACATAGTGGCTGCCGTAAGATTTTTGAAGTTGATCATAGTTCTTATTGATCAACCAAAGGAAAGGTATGATGGATATGAGGGAGAGCAATTATGCTTTGACATGAATAGAGGCCCGGATGAATGAAGAATGATGCTTTATTATCATCGCCCTTAGGTGCCTACCAGGATACATGCATGCCACATTTGAAGACATGGTAGACATAGGGTTCTGGACATCAAACTTAGCATTCTGAAGAACCCTCAAAAAGCTTCAATCACGTCGCAACTTCTATAAACATGAGTTCAGCGACCATGTCTTTTGACCTAGGTAAAGGTTCTGAGGATAGAATCTTCATCAAGTAGGGGGGGATGTTAATCCTATTTTGGATTAACAAAGATGCTCTTCCATTTGAGGACATTAATAAGTGTTATGTAAAGGCACTATAAAGTTATGAGATACTAGCCAGCTAAGGCTAGTTAGTAAGTTTTGGGTGCCCAAGTGTGAATAAGGACCAATTTGTATATAAGGTAATTTCTCATAATGGAAAGACACAATTGCCCTTTGTGACATAAGAGATCTTGCTTTGGAGAGAGAGAGAGAGAGAGAGTGAGTGAGTGTGTGTGTGTACTGTAGTGCATGTTCCTCTTCTATGCATGCATTTGGGAGAGTGAGAGGAAGATTGCCTTGCATTGTGGTGTGAGCGACTCCGCAGTGACATCGTGGAGGTGGAGATTGGAGGAGTGGAGCTTCCAAAAGTGAGCTTGGAGAGCCTCAAAAGGGACGTGAGCTCAAAGCAAGTACCCAATGATAGTTGTTGTCTATTGCTTCTTCCAGTTGTGAATGTGTGGAGTTCTCTTGGGAGGTGCAATAGCCCATAACACTTGCTCACATGTTGTCATTTCTTCTTGGCCACTCACACTCCTTGCATCGACATCAACAATAAGCGCTTAGGCTTTAAGTTTGGGCATCATCGTATATCGTAAAAAAAGATAGACACTGCCGATACTATCACTGTAAGACTCCCTTGTCGTGCATAATGGAGAGACTCACATTAGAGCAAAGTAAGTTTAGTTTAATGGGAATAATTTTTACACATGGCAAATGAAAACCATATACACGTTGATGAGGAAAGGGCTATGGGATCTGTTATATGTACATTATGTGTGCTATGTTATATACACATTATGTGTGCATATACTAGGAGGCTAACCCACATTAGGCTTGTGAGCATGGGAACAAGCTCTAGTGGAGCATGGGTTAGGACTAACCTTAAGGGTTAAGGTTAGGGTCAGGCATCCAAGGGTCACACATGGGAAATGGAGAGTCAAGAGTCACTTGAGGGCCCTCCTATATAATAGGGGCATGGGGCACACTCAAGGGGGCTTGGAGGTTTGGGCTCCATGAGGCCAAACCTCCATGAGGCCAAGGCTATGTTATGCTCTCTTGTGTAGAGGTTCATATCTACTCTTCTACCATTTCACACTATAGCTATATGCTATTGGGTTGTGTTATACCTCTTGATGGTATGGGACATCAAGGTAGAGGTATGATGTATTTCATTTATGATTCATGTGTGCATCCCTTGGGCTCGGGGGTGGTTGGGTGGTTGAGTTTATGCCTGATTTATGCATGTTTATGCATAACAGTTATCTAGAGAGATCTTAGGGTTTTAACAGTGGTATCAGAGCAATCTCTATTTAATTGTTGTTGATTTTTTTTAGTAAATTTTAATATTTACTAATAAAATGTTATTTTTTATTGATTTGTGTTGATGAATTGCACGTGGATCATCGATATGGTGATTAGAAGGTGTGTAACTACAATTCAATGGACGAATCGACGTTGCGGGGGAATACCGTGAGTTAATGCTATTTTTCTCTATTTTTTATGGTTAAAATCAAGCATTAATGGATTTTTTTTACAAAAATACCATAAAGTTTATGGTGTATATTTTTGTAGAATGGATTCCCTGAATTTCTAGAATTTTTAGAAATTTTTTCCTAATTTTTTAGGAATTTTTTGAGCATTTTTTTGATTTAAAATGTATTTTTATACATTTTTGCGGGTTTTTTCCGCGAGAATGCGATCAAATTTCTGTCAATTTCTACTGAAATTCAGTAGGGGACAGCGTGTTGATGCATGAGATGCTCTCCAGTGTGCGTGGGACTCTCTTCGCCTCTCAAATTTGATTTTTCTTTCTCTTTTTCGGGTAAAAATTCTCTTAAAAATGAATTTTTAAACATTAATCATAATTAATGTTAATTATGATTAAGGGTTTAATTTAAAAAAAAGCTTAATTAAAGATTAAGCTAATCTCTCTGTGATTAACAGAGAGAGAGAGAGAGAGAGAAGAGATTGGAGGAGAGATGAAATTGGAGAGGAAAGGGAGGAGAGAGGGGAGAAGAGAGAGCCTCTCTCTCATTCTCCATGCGCAGGCGAGGGGGGGGGGCTGCGCACAGCAGCCGCCGGCGGAAAAAAACGCCCCCCCCTAAAAAATCAAATTCCAATAAGCTAATTAAAGCTTTTTTTTTCATTTTTTTTAAAAATGAGTTTTTATTTTTAAAAAAGCTTTTTGAATTTATTTCAAAAAAAGCTTGGAAAAAGCCTGGAAATTTTTTAAAATTACTGGATTTGAGTAAAAAACTCTGAAAAATTCTCTGGAAATTTCTTACTGAAAATTTTTGGCTTTTCATCTTCCGGAAAACCTTTGGCTTTCCGTTTTCCCGAAACCTTTTGGCTTTCCGAATTCCGAAAAAACTTTTGACCTTCCGTATTTCGGAAACCTTTGACCTTTCACATTCCGATTTTTTTTGTCTTTTCATTTTCCCAAAACTTTTGGCTTTCCGTATTCCGGGAAAACCGTTGGAATTCCGAAATTTTTGGACCGTTCGTATTCTAAATGCGTTCGGGGTTGATTAAAAATTTCAAAAAAATCTTGAAAATTAGTGGAAAATTAGACAAAGGTTATTTTAAATTTTGGAAAAATGTGGGGTTGGTGTTTGGCACGTGGTGTATCCATTCGGGCGCCCGTGACCATTCAAATTCCTTTTAAATTATATTTTTTGACCCAAAAAATTAGAAAAATCCATTAAAATTAAAAATTTTCATTGGATTTGAGAATTGTCGGGCGGAATTGGAAATTTCATGAACGATGGGATTCTCAAGGAAAATTAGGAGATTTCTAGAAATCATTTTTAAAAATTCTAAAAATTGGTATTTTTTAAATATCAATGGTATTTCGGCAAATTTAATTGCTAAAAATTTTCTAAAAAAATATAGGTTTGGAATGCCATAAGATAGGTTTGGTGGAATTCAAAATTATTATATTTTGAGGCCCTATAAAATTAGGAAAAACTAGGAAAAAATCATGATAATTATTTTTCTCGAGAATTTAATATTTTCGAGGGTTATTTAATGTTGAAGTACGTTTTCTCGTACTGACATTAGATAAATGCGGGTTATTCGTATATTATTAATACGATTATATCTCGTATTGATGGATATTTATGTTTGGATTAATTCTAAACGATGTATTCATGATTTTTTACCATTGTTTAGCCATTCTTTTTGGACATGTTCCTTAATTTCTTTTTATGGCTATAATTTACGTTCAAAGTGTGTTTCACCTTTGACACTTTTCCATGATAATCTATTTTAGCACTTATTAAAGTGTGGTTTGTGCTTAATTTCTTAAGCCTAAGACAAACTCTATCATGGGTTAGTTGATCGGTTTGTTTTGGTGGATTTTTATTGGATGTTTTCCAAGTTTTATATGGACTCATCAGGTTCTGCCTAGATCACTTATGTTTAGGGTTTTCTTATTGAGTGCTACACACATGTGTTTCACTTTCTTACTTTGGAGTTTTATTTGAACAACACAACGTTCATATACTCCAGGGATTGATGACTTGGCCACCAATTTTAATGCTTCTTTTGGCATGATTAATGTCCATTAGATGGTATGCATTGATTTTTATGATCAACTGTGGTTTTTATGGATTGGAGTAGCTTCTATGCTTTTATCCATGGTGTTATAAGGATCTTTTGATCTTTTGAATAATTACATGTGCTTTGAAGGTAGCATTTGCCTTCGTTTTTTTGCACGTAATTTTGGAGTATATTTCTTGTACTCTTGTACATATTCCAACTCGGATACCTAGCTGCTTATATATCTAGGTGAGTTATTTTTCTACCCTAACTTTATTGTGTTTTGGGTAGTTATCATTAGAAAGGCGCCAATAATACAATTTCTTTTCTAATGATGTACTCAGAAGGAGTTATTCCTTGATGTAGTCTCAAGTATATAGAGACAGGTTTAGTATGTGAAAGTCTGGATAAGGCCATCTTATTCCTTTTATATAGGATTTTATTCATATTTTCCTAGACGGCATACTAGGGAGTTTCAAATTGTTAAGGTATGTATGGGTAGTATCATGGTGGAATGGGACGCTAGGGATCCCTCACATATATTATCTTATGGGATAATTTGGGCTCAAGATTGTTGCTTTGCTTACATCACTTAGCATGTTGACCTCAACATTCAAAGACAATCTTATTTTCTAAATTCACTAGAAGTTATAGTGTGGGCATTATCTAGATAAACTTCTTTTATCTATAGCCTGCATGTTTTGATGAGGGTAATCTCATCACCATTTTCACTTGTTGAAATCTCTTTCTTTAGAGTTCAAACAAGTTTATCTTGTTGTGTTCGGATAAGGAAATTTGGATTCTTCCTTTGTTGGCATTTCTTTCTCTAGTTCCGTACTTTAGGTGATTTACACAATCAACCTGATAGGTTTACGGATGGACATATGTAACTCATCGAGACGTTGATGATTCTCTATGTTGATATGGGTAACTCGAGACGTCGATTATTCCATATGCAGATGTGGGTATGTCAGGGCGCCGATGAATCCCTGGTTTCTGTTGTTATAATGCCATGTTTTCCTACTTTTTTTCGAATGGTTTACAACGAGAAAGTTACTTTGAATGTGAATTGTTCTGATCATCCGCAGTAGTCTGATGGGCAAACAGAGTGTATGAATCAGATTATAGTGTGTATGCTTCGTGCATATGTCTCTAAAAAATCATCATATTGGAAAAAATATCTTCCAATGATGGAATTTGCCTATAACAATTCTAAATTTACGGCTATTATTTTTTAGTCCGTGCATACTTATGTATGGGTATTAACCCAGGGCACCTATTGATGTCAGTCTTAAGGACATTGAGCTTGATGCATCGAGGGATTTCTTGCGAGATATGCAGGAAATTCTGACCGAAGCTCGGGATTCTATCAAGAGTGCTCATGATAGGGCACGGTTTTATGCTGATAGGGGACGCTCATCTCGGTCTTTTGAACCAGGAGCGTTGGTTTATTTTAATGTTCCTAAAGATTCTCAGACTTTGTCAATGGAAAATTGCTCGAATTTATCTCCTAGATATTGTGGTCCATTTCGAGTTATATATCGGATGGGCACGGTTGCGTATGAACTAAAACTACCTCCAATTGTTAGAGTTCATCCAGTCTTTCATATCGATAGATTGAAAGGGAAACTGGGAGGTGAGGATGACACAGTTACTCCTCAAGAACTCGTTGAAGTCGATGAATCATCCTATGTTCCACATGAACCTGATAAGGTACTTGAATTCAGGGAAAGGAAACTTTGTAGTTGACTAATCCCTGAGGTTAAAATAAGGTGGAAAGATAAGGAAATTGAGAATTCGACTTAGGAGTCGGTTGAGATTGTTCAGCGCAGTTCTCCTTCTTTTCATTGCAAGAGTGCAATGTTTTGAGAGAGGGGAAGTATGTTATATGTACATTATGTGTGCTATATTATATACACATTATGTGTGCATATACTAGGAGGGTAACCCACATTAGGCTTGTGAGCATGGGAGCATGGGTTAGGACTAACCTTAAGGGTTAAGGTTAGGGTCAGGCATCCAAGGGTCACACATGGGAAATGGAGAGTCAAGAGTCACTTGAGGGCCCTCCTATATAATAGGGGCATGGGGCACACTCAAGGGGGCTTGGAGGTTTGGGCTCCATGAGGCCAAGGCTATGTTATGCTCTCTTGTGTAGAGGTTCATATCTACTCTTCTACCATTTCACACTATAGCTATATGCTATTGGGTTGTGTTATACCTCTTGATGGTATGGGACATCAAGGTAGAGGTATGATGTATTTCATTTATGATTCATGTGTGCATCCCTTGGGCTCGGGGGTGGTTGGGTGGTTGAGTTTATGCCTGATTTATGCATGTTTATGCATAACAGTTATCTAGAGAGATCTTAGGGTTTTAACAGGATCTAATAGAGCCTAGTGAAGATAGTGATAGCACATCACTTAACACATTCAACAATCATAAAGTGCTTGGCATAATAGCTCAAAGCTTAGGAGATGAAGTTATACATCACATTGAAGGGATAAAAGATGCCAAGAAGGCATGGGAGGAACTCAACAAGGTTTTTGGAAACCAAGAGCTCCAAGATTAACCTTTTGATGCAGTTTTACAGATTAGACAAAGAAGAATTTGACACAATGGCAACTCACATCAACAAGTTCAAGGCACTTAAGAAAAAACTAGCGGGAATCAAGAAGACAAAGTAGTTGCAATTTTTCTCAACAATGTCAACAAAATTCCCTATGATGTTCTTGTGTCCACACTCAAAAATGTCAACAAAACTCTAACTGAAGTTAAGTCTTCACTACTAGAGTACAAGTCTAAACTTAAAAGCACATCAAATGTCACTCAAGGAGTTAGTGAAGATGCTTTGTATGTTGGAAAAGGAAAAAATGTCAAATGTAATCACTGTGGCAAGCCTTCTCACATCTTTGCAAATTATCGTTTTAAAAACAAGACAAAAAGAATTTGTAATTCTTGTGGAAATATTGGGCCTTTAAAAGAACATTGTTACTCCAAACAAAATCAAGAAAACAACTACATGGAAGAAGATCACTTTCTAGTAGAAAATGCAATTCAAGATACCTCTAGCTCCAGAATTGTCCTCTAAAAACATTGTATGTCCTACCCTCTATTGAGATGTCAAGCTCAACACACTCACGAGAGGGACCTGCATGATCGTTCAACATTCACATCTCACTGGTAGGTTTGGTAGCTGGCACCGACATATCTTTGCCAGAGATTCTACAGGCAGCTGGACTACACCGACTAGTCCACATCTACCCACTCCTCTTAACATGTTCACATTATGGACCGCTTGTATATACTCTATTATGTGTGTTAGTCACTTTATCTTCTTTGTAGACCTCTTTTGTTATGTGAAGAAGAAGAAGAATTTTCAGCCTCTCACCTTGTGTGTTCTCTTCTAGGGTTTGTGTGAGTGTGTGTGTGCTTGCAAGAGCTCAAGCTCTCTCCTCCCCTGCATCTTTTCATGGTATCAGAGCTTGGTTCATGCTAAGGGCTGAGCGGCAAGCAAGTGAAGCACAGGAAGCGATACGAGGGTAAGAGCTTCATCTACTCTTCCCCCTTTGTGTTGGCTACCACACCCTTATCGGGAGCTCTTCGGGAGGCACTGGCAAACGAATTCCAATTGAGGAGATTTCTTCTCAGAAGGAGAGCTACATGGCAACTATATTATCCCCGTTGGACTTTAGTTTTCAAGCCAAAAACATTTTGGGGCCGTCTGGACCTCTGTTTTTTAGTTCGCAAGCATTCACATAGGCACTGCGTGTAAGCTTCATTCTCTGTAGATCTCTGTTTTTGGAACTGCAAGAAGGGTGCTTGGTTGTGTAGACACTGTGTGTGCTGTAAAGAGGTCACAAATTTGCCATTGGGTGTACATATGCAAATCGAGGTCACTGGTTGTTGTGACAGTTTGGGTGTAGTATAGTACCACTTTGCAGAGAATACAACAGTTTGTGCAGGTCAAACAAGAGTGCTAGTTTTGGTAAATTTGTGTTGTAGAAAAGATATCAAATGATGGAATAAACTAAATTGTTGAAGAGAAGCTTGACAAGAACAACTTCCATGCTTGGAGGTTTAGATTGACAAATTTCCTGATGGGAAAAGGTTACTGGGACTACATTGTGAAGGTGAACATGAGGAGGCACCGGAGATTAATCCAACTACTGCAGATGTAAAAGAGTTTAAGGATTGGAATCAAGTAGCAAGGAAAGTCATGTATTGGCTTTCTATTAATATACAGGACACCATGATTGGGCATATACAGAATGCCAAGTCACCTAAGGAGACATGGGACACCTTGGTGAAGCTGTATGAAACTAACATCAAGGCACGAAAGATTCAGTTGAAGAATGAGCTTCATACTGTGGAGAAGAAGAATATGTCTGTGAATGATTATGCCTTGAAGATCAAGGGAATTGCGGAATCCCTTGCATTAATTGGTATTTCTGTTTATGATTATGATAAGGTGGAAGTGTGTCTACGTGGTCTCGGGCCACAATACAAGGCATTCAAGATGTCTATTCAGACTCGGAGAACATTCCCAACTTCACAGATTTGGTGTCAATGTGGATCATTGATGAAGAGAAGAACTTGGGTGAAGATCAACATTCTTCACAAAACAAAAACAGTTCAGAGCAGCAGGCCTTCTACACAAGTGTAGGTAGAGGAGAGGTAGAGTTCGTGGACGTGGCCAAGGTGGTGGCTGAACAGATAATCAGAATTATGATTAGTAGCAGCAACAGTCCCAGGATTCACAACAACAACACACAGGTGGAAGAGGTAAGTTTCGAGGCAGGGGGAGTCAAAGAGATTGTGGTAATTTAGCAAAGGCAACATAATGATACACGACTATGTTTTTACTGTGGTAAGCCTACACATGTGCAGGCAGATTTCTATAAGAAGCAGAGTGACATGCGAAATGGAAAAGTGTAGAAAATAATTATGCGTCCTCTAGCAGAAATAATGAGGACAATGAGAGGTTGTTTGTTATGCAACATGTGGTTAATGCTGTGTCTGGAAATGATGTAGCAGCATATGTAAGGATGATGTATGGTATGTTGATTCAGGTACTTCGAACCACATGACAAGTCATGGTGAGGGATTCAAGGAAATGAAGAGTCTTGAAAGACTAGGTTTTGTTGAAACAAGGGATGACACTGCTCATTCGATTGCCTATGTTCGAGATGTGCCATTGTCTATGCAAGATGGTAAGGTGAAGTACCTTGCAGAGATGTACTTCATATTTCGAACATTACAAAGAATCTGGTTTCATTTGGCTAGATGATTGAGTAGGGTTTGCAGGTCCGGTTTATATACAAAAAGTTTGTGGAGCATATCAATTTGGAAAGCAAACAAAACATGTATTTCCACATGACAGAAATGTGAGCAGGAATGTACTAGATATTGTGCATTCAGATGTATGAGGTCTTGCGAAGACTATGTCAATGGGTGGCTGCAAGTACTACGTAACATTCATTGATGACCACACGAGAAAAGTGTGGTCATATTTCATGAAGGATAAGAGTGAAGTGTTCACTTATTTTTAGAATTTCAGAGTTATGTGGCTGAAAAACAAACAAGAAAGCATGTGAAGTGTCTAAGGTAAGATGGAGGGGGAGAATACTTTTCCAATGAGTTCTTCAATTTCTTGCAAAAGAATGGCATTCAGAGACAATTTACATGTAGATACACTCCGCAACAAAATGGAGTTGCTGAGCGAAAAAATAGGCACATTATTGCAGAGATAGCACGAGCATTGATGGCAGAGAAGAATATGCCACATAGCTATTGGGTTGAGGTTGTGTCTTCAACAGTTTATATCATGAACAGGACCCCTACTACAGCCATACATGATGTAACGCCAGAGGATAAGTTTACTGGCAAGAAACCTGATTTGTCTCACTTGAAAGTTTTTGGATGTATTGCATATGTGCATGTGCCAGATGAGTTGCGTACTAAGCTGGATCCAAAAGCAGAAAATGTGTGTTTATTGGGTATTCCCTTGAGCAAAAGGGATATAGATGTTATAATCCTGCTACACGTGAATTGAGGATAAGCAAGGATGTTATATTTGATGAGATGAGTAGCTAGTATGTTGTAGAAAAAGATGATGTTGGGGCTGATGTAAGTGGAAATATGGTTGCACAGAATGCAAGTCAGCAATCACAGTCATTGAGTGGATCAGGAGTCCTTATCTAACGGTTTTGATAGACCATGGAGTGGCATGCTGCGTCATAATACCAGTCCTCCTGAAAATGTAGTTGGTACATCACATAAAGGCAAAGAGAAAGTGGTTAAGCTCCTTCGTATGCCTGATATTTCTGCCAGGGCATTCTCTTGTTGATGGAGTTGTAATAAAGTAGGAACTTTATTCAATAGGGTTAATAATGGGACAAGTCCATGTATAAAAGAGGGGACTTGGACCATGGTTGTAACTTTTGATGATCATTTTTTAGAAATGGAAACTCATGTTTCTTGGAGCTCATGGCTTCTTGGCTTGTGGAAGGCTATTTCCATTCTCTTGGTGTGAGAGACTAAACACACTTAGGCATCATGTTTACATGGTGATTACTCATATTTTCATGCATTACATCCCTTCATTCCAATTGGTATCAGAGCTCTTGATTTTGATCATGGGCATGCATGGGTTGTTGGGAAAATTTGCTTGAAAATTTGAGTTTCTTTTAATTTTTTTTCTCATTTTCTTGTAATCCTTGAGTGATTCTTGACAAATCTTCTCTAATCTTGATTAATCTCATGGGGATGGTGAGCATTTCATGTAGATTGCTTAGATTTTGAGTGATTTTGGCCATTTTTGCCCTTTCTGGACCAAATCTGGGGGTATGGACCAAATTTTTTGAAAAGTTTAGACCAAATTTGGGGGAAATGGTTAATCGTGATTAGGAAACTTAATCCAAAAACGTTTTTGCTTCTGTGGAGTTTCCTGCAACCCTAGCCATGGTTTTCCTCAACCAAACCTTCACCAAATGGCAAGCAAACATGGGGGAAACAATCATAAGCAAGGTATGAGTATTGTATGGGAGCTTTGGTGCTTCAAAGGCAAGGCGTTTTCGCGATTTGCAGCGGCAGCCTGACGGCGAAACGGCGCCATTTTCATGGTGGAAATGGAGCTTCTTTGCTTGCTATGCCTACCATGGATCATATGCAAGTTTTATCTCATGTTTTGGTAGACTTTTCATGCCATTTTCATGAGCATTGGTTACCTTCTACATGGCTGCAAGTCAGTGCTAAAGTGGCCACGTTTTTCATCAATATGAAGCCTCCTTCAACAAATTTCAGTCATTGAAGCTTAAGGGATGCCATTGGTGAGTGCCTTCATCAATTTCTAGCAATTTTGAAGCATTCATTGGGGCTTTGGGAGTTGATTGGGGTTCATTACATTGAGAAACCCTAAATTTCAGAAATGAAGCATTTAATGGCAAATCTATGTAGCATTGGTTGGAATTGAAGCATCATTCACATATCATATACACCATTCATATGCCATATCCATGCTATGGATTGCCATTTGACAAGCTCATACCATGCCATGGAAACATGCTCATTTTGATGCCATATGGACACTAGGAATGCAATTACATATGCCTTGACTTTGGTCTTACAAATGCTTATGCAAATGCCAAATGCCATGGTGAGGGCATTGTGATTTGATGGTTGATGTTGGATTGTTTTGATGAATGGAGTTATGAGAATGAGCATGAATTCATGCATAATGATTCATGAGAATATTGTAAATGGCATGAGTCATGCCACACACATGTAAGTGATTTTACCTTCATCCCATTTGTAAATTCCAAACACATACACTCACCATTGCATTCACTTTCATTTCCTAGTGAATCTAGCAATGTGTGAGGGTACCTTGGCGTTGGTTGGAGAGGCCAAGGGGAGCATGTTTTGAATCTACCGTGTCGTGATTGCTTTGGGAAAGCGATACGGTGGAGGATTAGGTACATGGTGGTGAAGACATGGCCTCAACCTTCACCTTGGAGGAAAACTTGGTGAAGGGGTGAGAAGGGCTTGGCCGGGAGATCGGCAAGCTTCAACGCGCGTCCTCAACAATCCTCACATCGACTTTATGGATGCATTTGGGCAATGGGGCCCCCTATTCCATCATATTGTGTGGATGTTACTAATGCCTTGATGGACAAAGATTGCATAAGAGCTTTCATGGCATTGTGGGATGCAAAGAGCATTGTATTTTGATTTCAGAAATTGCATTTTCAGTTGAGATTTGGCTCCATTTACAAAGGAGACTATGGCGAAATTCTTCCAAAATCTTGACTATGCATGGCAATTGAGGTTGGTGAAACATTAATTGCAGACCTTGGGATGCAAAGGAAGTGCAAAAGGTGCTAACAAAGGTGCGGGAACAAGCAAGGATCATTGGGGGCACAAAAGGGTCACTTGGGCAAGAAAATTGTAGATTTACAAAACCCTAATTCAGTCCCAAACCTTTTGGACTGAATTAAAGGTGATCATACGAGCTCTTAGTGCTTCCTTAGAGCTACCCAATGAGCCCTTAACCTTTCCGTTTCGATATCTCTTTGGGGTAGAAATTAGGGTTTTTGCAGAAAAGGGTCACTTGGGCAAGAAAATTGCAGATTTACAAAACCCTAATTCAGTCCCAAACCTTTTGGACTGAATTAAAGGTGATCATACAAGCTCTTAGTGCTTCCTTAGAGCTACCCAACGAGCCCTTAACCTTTCCGTTTCGATATCTCTTTGGGGTAGAAATTAGGGTTTTGCAGAAACAGTAAACCCTAATTCAGTCATAGGGGTTTTAAGGTCTTCAAGATCTAATCACATAGGCTCGTAGTACTCATTGAGGGCTTCGATTTGAGCTAAGAAGTTTGCATTCAGATATTTCTAGCTCAAGTTATGCTCAAAATACTATTTCAGCCTATAACCCTGTAAACCCTAAAACAGAGAATAGTAGCACTTCTCACCTCTTAAGGGTCTTTGTATAGTGGTCTAGTACACCTCATTAGCTCTCCAACAAGCTCTAGACCACTTCAATCGGACATCCCTACCTCAAGTTAGAGCCAAATCTTTGAAACCGATACTTTCCATGGGAACGAGGACAAGAGGGCGACCAAAGCATAACACCTTGACTCCCGACGAGGTAGAGGGAGAAGAAGCAATTATGGAGCAAGGAATCTTAGATGCTCCGGAAGATACTTGTGGGCATACTTCAAGGGAAGTGCATGAAGAAGTGAATGTTGGAAGTGCCCACAAGCCCACCCCACAAGCGTCACATACCATCCCCATCGATTCGATCATGCAAATGCTGATGCAAATGAATGCGAAGATGGACACGATGGCTACAAGGGTGGAGGTCAATGATAGACTTGATACTATGGCCACAAGGATGGAAGTCTTGGAAGAGAGGGTGGCTCGGCCAATGAGCCAACCTTCATTTGATAGTGGTCATGGTGTTTCACATGCAGGCAAGCAATATGGGACAGCTTTTGAAGGCCGTAGGGAAGGCAAGCTACCTATGGCACAAGAGGTTTCTCCCAAAGTAATGCATGAGCATGCCACCAAGAATACTACTTTTGGATTCATGGCGGATGCACGGAGGCCCCTTGTCAAGGACATGTTTCATTCTTCTTTTCACTCGGGTCCATCTAATTCCAATATGCACATGATTGATGAAGAGGTGGTACTCGATTGGAACCAATTGTCCTTTGCCCAAAGACAAAGGGATGCTCATGAGAAGTGGATGGAGTTACCAAATGACATCAAGAGGGACTACAAAGACTTTGCGCAATTCATGGAATCGTATATGAAGATGCAAAGGTTCAAACCCTCTACCCAACATGACAACCCATCCTACACAGCTTCTAAGGATGTCAAAGACAAAGTCTCACTATCAAAGTTCAAAGGTGATGGATCATCTCCGCAAGAGTTGGAGGAGTGGGCTACTAAGCTTGACACTTATTTCCAACTTTACCCAAAAAGTGAGCGTGATATGGTACAATTTGCTTCCTTACACCTTGAAGATTATGCACATCAATGGTGGAGGCACTTGGTCAAACAAGGGAACACGCCATCAACTTGGGAAGGATTGAAGCGGGAGATGAACTTGGCCTTCATTTCACCCCTAGTGCTTGACCGTTACCATGAAGAATGGTATGAACTTTCTCAAAAGGGGATGATGGTGAGAGATTATATCAAGAAATTTTTGAAGCTTTCAATGTACGTGGAAGGCTTGAGTGAAGACATGAAGATGAAAAAGTTTGTGCATGGGCTTGAACACTTCATCAAGGCGGATGTGTCGGCTCAAAGGCCTAGCTCTCTCAAAGAAGCTATGAGGTTAGCCGAACTCTATGAGCCAAAGTACAAGAGATCTCAGCCCATGACCTTCACCAAAGACACACTCAAACCAACCACTACTTCTTACAATTTTGGGAAAGGTCCTACCTCTACATTACCATCCTCTAATCCAAGAACTCCTACATCATTTGGGGGTGGACAGCCAAAGAATGGGATACATCAATTTGATGCCAAAAGGAGTAGTGACTTCATGAAGAAGAAGCCCTTTCAACCCTTCAAGAAGACTCAAAGAATGGATGATCCAAAGATTGAGGAGTTGAGAAGCAAAGGGCTATGTTTCAAGTGCAAAGAGAGGTGGTCACCCGGGCATGTGTGCAAATCAAAGAAGATTGTGGCCACTATGATCCTCATGGATGAGGAAGAGAACAAGGATGACTCTCATGACATTGAAGAATGGAAGGATTGCAATGAAGAAGCACATGAGGAGTCACTTGAAGACCATTCTTTCATCACGGAGGATGGTGAGTTTCCGTTTGATCCGGGAGGTAGAGTTAAGGAAAGCCTTGTGGATGGAGACATGCCTACAAATGCAGAAATTTCAGCTTGCATATGCTCTATCTCGCAAGAGTTGTTGGCGGGTTGCAAGAACCCAAGCACACTAAGGTTGGTGGGGACCATCAATGGGAGGGTTGCACATATTCTTGTGGATTCCGGGAGCACTCATAGCTTCATCAACTCTAAATCCATCAACTCTCTCAAACTCAACACAAAGAAGACACCTACAACGTTCCAAGTGCAAGTGGCAAATGGGGAAAGTGAGAAGACTAGCTTGGTTTGCCCTTCTACAAAAGTGGTTTTATCCTCTTCATACACTTGGGAAGGTGATTTGGTGGTTTTGGATATGGGTCCCATCGACATTATCATGGGGTGTGATTGGTTGGCTTCACTTGGTGACATTCACATGAACCTTCAACAAGGTTTCATGAGCTTTCTACATCATGGGCAACAAGTGGTACTTGCTGCAAATGCACCTAAGAAGCTCTCTTTGATCACTCCAAGGCGACTCAAGAAAGAGATTAAGGCTTTTGGCACTATCTATGTGTTACATGTTACCCAAGAGGGGATGGAAGGCAGTGGACAGCACATAGATGAGGAAATGGCAACTCTTCTTAAGGAGTATGAAGATATTTTGCAAGTGCCAAAGAGTCTACCACCTAAGAGGGAGATTGACCATGCCATAGTACTTGAACCAAATGCAAAGGTTGTCAACAAGCCTCCTTACCGTTTGTCTAAGGTAGAAAGAGAGGAAGTGGCTAAGCAAGTGCAAGATTTGCTTGCTATGGGTCTTATTCAACCTTCACAATCTCCATTTGCATCTCCCGTTCTCTTGGTGAAGAAGAAGGATGGATCCTTTCGCATGTGCATTGATTATCGTGACTTGAACAAGGTCACAATCAAGAATAGGTATCCCATACCTCGCATTGATGATCTTCTTGATGAGCTCAAAGGGGCAAAGTTCTTCACCAAGATTGATTTGAGATCGGGATATCATCAAATAAGGATGAAGGAAGGTGATGAAGAGAAGACAGCATTTAGGACGGAAAGGGGATTGTTTCACTTCATGGTGATGCCCTTTGGTCTTACAAATGCTCCGGCCACTTTTCAAGCATTGATGAATCGGATATTGGCTCCCCTTCTTTTCAAGTTTGTGCTAGTGTTCTTCGATGACATCTTGATCCATAGCAAGAGCAAAGGGGAACATTTATGTCATGTGAAGCAAGTGTTTGAAGTGTTGAGGAAGCACAAGCTTTATGCAAAGGAGAGCAAATGCACATTCATGGTCAATGAAGTGGAATATCTTGGACACTTGGTGGGTGAGAATGGCATAAGGGCTGATCCTAAGAAAGTGGCATGTGTCAAAGAGTGGCCAACACCAAGCAATACAACTCAATTGAGAGGATTTTTGGGATTATCTTCTTTCTATAGAAGATTCATGCAACATTATGCATCCATTGCGGCACCTCTTACCGACTTGCTCAAGAGGGAGGCTTTCTTTTGGGATTCCATTGCCAACAAGAGCTTCAATGAGCTCAAGGAGTTGCTCACTTCAGCCCCTATACTTGTATGTCCGGATTTTGCAAAGACATTTTATGTGAGGGCGGATGCAAGTGGTAGAGGAATTGGGGCAGTTTTGTATCAAGAGCATGGAGTCATTGCATTTGAAAGTAGGAAGCTTACCGAAAAGGAGATGGGGCTTCATGTTTATGAGCAAGAGATGCTAGCCATACTTCATGCCATCAAGAAGTGGCATCACTATCTTTATGGTGCTCATTTCAAGGTGAGAAGTGATCATAGGGTGCTGAAATTTTTCCTCTCCCAACCAAATCTTTCTCCAAAGCAAAAGAGATGGCTGGCCACACTTCAAGGATATGATTTTGAGATATCCTACACACCCGGGAAGGACAATGTAGTGGCGGATGCATTGTCTAGAATGTGGGCATGCGCTACAACTTCAATCATGGAGGTATATAGTGAATGGATCAAGGGGATTCAAGAGGAATACCTCATCAATGAAGGTGCTGCTCATATTTATACCAAATTACAGCAAGGTGATGGTGGAGAGTTTCCTCATTACAAGCTTCACAATGGTCTCTTGTGGTACAAGGATAAGGTGTATTTGGTTCCTACCTCATTCTACATACCAAAGGTGCTTCATGAGATGCATTCTTCACCACTTTCGGGCCATCTTGGTGTACTCAAAACCTATGATAAAGTGAGCAAGAGTTTTTATTGGAAAGGTATATGGGGAGATGTGAAGAAGTTTGTGATGGAATGTGCTTCTTGTCAAAAGAATAAGGATAGCCATCAACTCCCAAGTGGTTTACTTCATCCATTACCTATTCCGGATGGTAAATGGACTCACATTTCTATGGACTTCATCACGGGTCTACCAAAGACAAAGCATGGATGGGATCAAATATTTGTGGTGATTGATAGGCTTACAAAATCAGCCCATTTCATTGCTTCAAAGACCACTTATGGAGCATCTCATATTGCCAAGCAATTTTTGGAACATGTATTCAAGATACATGGCTTGCCACTTAACATAGTTTGTGATCGAGATACCAAGTTCATGGGGACTTTTTGGAGGTCATTATATGAGAGCTTGGGTACTCAAATCACTCCATCTACAGCCTATCACCCTCAAACGGATGGGCAAACGGAGTGCACAAACAAATGGCTTGAGGTGTACTTGAGGCACTATTGTCATGACATGCAAACATCTTGGGATGAGTGGCTTTATCTTGCTGAATTTTGCCATAATTCAAGCAAGCATTTGAGTATTGGCATGTCACCATTTGAGGCTCTCTATGGATATCAAGTACATGTGCCATCGATAGCCTTCCGTGAAGACAAAGTGGTCAATCCATTGGCAAAAGAAGAGTTGGAAAGAATGAGACAGCTTCTTCAACTTTGCAAGGACAATATGAAGAAGGCTCAAGATGTCATGAAGGCTAAGGCGGATGTTCATAGAAGGGATGTGGAGTTTGAAGAGGGTGATTATGTGCTATTGAAGCTTCCCAAGAGTCGGCATAACACTCTCAAAGGTGTAACCAACTCAAAATTGGCTCATAGGTATTATGGACCATACTTGATTATCAAGAGGGTTGGTGATTTGGCCTACAAGTTGGATTTGCCTTCTTCGACAAGGATCCATAATGTGTTTCATGTATCTAACCTTAAGAGGTTTATGGGATCTTTGCCTCAAGAGATGGAAGAGCTTCCACCCATGAATGAAGAAGGTGAGATCATTTATGAGCCGGAGAGGGTTATTGGTAAGAGGACAAGAGAGTTGAGGAATCGAAATATTGATGAATACCTTGTCAAATGGAAGCAATTACCCATGGATGAGGCTACTTGGCAATCATTGGAGTATGTCCAACAACATGGCTTACTTGTGGATGACTTTCCGTGACCAAGTGGTATGGTTTACTTGAGCAAATTGGGTAATATGAGGAGAAGTATACATGCTGTAATTTCTGGACAGCTTTGGGAAGGTCTACTATTGGGCCTATTTTTCTACTCCAACAAGCTTAATGGCGTATCCTAATGAAGGATTATGATGTGGGCTACATATGGCTGAGTGTACATATCATTTTCAGCCCAATATATGGAGTCTAAATGAAGGATTTTCAAGGGTCTTCATCGACTAGAAGGGCTGTCATAACAGTCCCACTCATACACTTTGGGCTTGAAGCTTTGTGGACTTGTACGCATCCAAATTTTCATTGTATATGTGCTTTGGATGTACTTGAGAACTCTTAACCACTTCCCATCGATTACATTAGAGTCTCATACTTTGAGATTGTACATGTTATTGATTTTGAGGACAAAATCTTTGGGAAGGGATGGTTTGTAATAAAGTAGGAACTTTATTCAATAGGGTTAATAATGGGACAAGTCCATGTATAAAAGAGGGGACTTGGACCATGGTTGTAACTTTTGATGATCATTTTTTAGAAATGGAAACTCATGTTTCTTGGAGCTCATGGCTTCTTGGCTTGTGGAAGGCTATTTACATTCTCTTGGTGTGAGAGACTAAACACACTTAGGCATCATGTTTACATGGTGATTACTCATATTTTCATGCATTACATCCCTTCATTCCAATGGAGATTCTAGTGGCTCGAAGATAAGCCTTGATGAGGAGCTTGGGGGGATGAGGACACTTGGTGTGTGAAGAAGGCTATGGAAGCCATGAATGCAAAGCTACGAAGATTTGAAAGAGTCAAAAACCCTGTGCAGAGGTTGACTTATGATGGTTATGTGGCACATCACTATGCTTATATGGCAAAAGTTGTGCAGGTTGTAAAACCCACATGTTTTGATGAGGCTATTGGAAATGTGTGCTGGAAGAAAGCTATGGATGAGGAGATGGATGCATTGTATGGAAATGAGACTTAGGATTTGGTGCCATTGCCTGAAGACAAGAAAGCTATTGGTTGTAAGTGGGTGTATAAGGTGAAACATAACAGTGATGGTAGCATAAGCACGTACAAGGATAGATTGGTAGCCAAAGGATATGCGTAGACACATGGGATTGATTATGAGGAGACATTTGGCGTTGTTGCAAAGATGACAACTGTGAGAGTTGTGATTGTGGTGGCTGTAGCTTAAGGCTAATTTTTACATTAGATGGATGTAAAAAATGCGTTCTTACACCATGTGACTTGCAAGAAGAGGTGTATATGGATCAGCCACCAGGTTTTGAGGATACAGGTCACCCAGAGTATGTATGTAAGCTTCATGAAGCCTTGTACGGTTGAAGCAAGCTCCACGAGCATGGCATGACAACATTGTTGAGTATCTTATCACTATTGGTTTTCATATGGCAGATGTAGATCACTCTTTGTATGTACGCAAGAGTGATAAGGGTATTGTGATTATCACCATTTATGTAGATGATCTTATTGTTGGGGGTGACAACTTGGATGAGATCGAGCATGTGAAAAGTATTCTCAAAAGGAAGTTTGAGATGAAGGATTTGGGAGATCTGCGCTACTTTTTGGGAATTGAGGTCATTCGCACACCTGAGGGTATTTGGCAGTCTCATAGAGACAATATGCATTGGACATGTTGTCCAAGTATGGGATGGCTAATTATAAGCCAATCTCGGTGCCATTAGATCAAAATGGTAAGCTTAGTGCGGATGCAGGTTATGTGTGGAGGATTCCACTATGTACAGGAAGATTGTGGGGAGTTTGATTTATGTCACGATTAGCAAGCAAGATTTGAGTTACACTGTTGGCTTAGAGAGCCAGTTTATGTAGGTTCCGCACAAGCCACATCTTGACAGTGTGCGACGCACGCTTTGGTATTTGAGGGCCACTGTTGATTATTCATTGTTTTATGCAGCATGTGTACCATTGGAGCTATATGGGTAGGTAGCATCTCAGACAGGAGATCTACCCGTGGATTTATGTTTTCATTGAGGAGTGCTGCTGTGACATGGAGGAGTAAGAAGCAACCCATAGTTTCCTTGTCGAGTATAGAGGCAGAGTACAGAGGAGTTGCGGTGGCAGCATGTGAGGTAGCTTGGTTTGCTATTTTGGGGTTGCATGTGGAGAGAAAGGTTGTCATGTATTGTGACAATCTTAGCAGTATACAGTTGGTTAGGAACCTAGTTTTTCATGCGTGGACGAAACACATTAAGGTACATTACCACTTCATCAGGGAGAGAGTCTTGGCAGGGCGACGTCGACTTGGCCTACGTCAGCACACAGGATCAGGTCGCTGATATCTTCATGAAGGCCTTGGGAGCTGAGAAGCTCCGCAGATTTTGAGATATGCTTGGAGTTCATGAGCTGGAGTTGAGATTGAGGGGGACTGTTGAGATGTTAAGCTCAACATGAGCTGACACTCATGAGGTGCGTGCATAAACGTTCGACATTTACATCACTGGGCAGATTGAGGGGGACTGTTGAGATGTTAAGCTCAACATGAGCTGACACTCATGAGGTGCGTGCATAAACGTTCGACATTTACATCACTGGGCGGGTTTGGTAGCTGGCACCGACATATCTTCACTAAAGATTCGACAGCTGGACTACACTGACTAGTCCACATCTACCCACTCCTCTTAGCGTATTCACATTATGGAGAGAAAGGTTGTCATGTATTGTGACAATCTTAGCAGTATACAGTTGGTTAGGAACCTAGTTTTTCATGCGTGGACGAAACACATTAAGGTACATTACCACTTCATCAGGGAGAGAGTCTTGGCAGGGCGACGTCGACTTGGCCTACGTCAGCACACAGGATCAGGTCGCTGATATCTTCATGAAGGCCTTGGGAGCTGAGAAGCTCCGCAGATTTTGAGATATGCTTGGAGTTCATGAGCTGGAGTTGAGATTGAGGGGGACTGTTGAGATGTTAAGCTCAACATGAGCTGACACTCATGAGGTGCGTGCATAAACGTTCGACATTTACATCACTGGGCGGGTTTGGTAGCTGGCACCGACATATCTTCACTAAAGATTCGACAGCTGGACTACACTGACTAGTCCACATCTACCCACTCCTCTTAGCGTATTCACATTATGGACTGCTTGTATATACTCTATTATGTGTGTTAGTCACTTTATCTTCTTTGTAGACCTCTTTTGTTGTGTGAAAAAGAAGAAGAATTTTCAGCCTCTCACCTTGTGTGTTCTCTTCTAGGGTTTGTGCGAGTGTGTGTGTGCTTGCAAGAGCTCAAGCTCTCTCCTCCCCTGCATCTTTTCACCCTTTGGCACCAACGATGTAGCCAAGGTAGAAGAAATAGCCAAAATTTTTAACCCAATCTTAGAAGAGATCTCTAGATCTTAAACATAGGTCAAGTCTCTATCAAGGGGGGGGCATCAAACATAGGTCAAGTCTTTATCAAGGGGGGGACATCACTCTTAGAAATGACCTCTAGGCCTTAAAGATAGGTCAAGTCACCATCAAGGGGGTGTTCTTGAGATTTGATGTGAGATGAGAGCTAGAGAGAAT
The DNA here is from genome assembly GCF_041138505.1 of Cibotium barometz. Taxonomy (NCBI): domain Eukaryota; kingdom Viridiplantae; phylum Streptophyta; class Polypodiopsida; order Cyatheales; family Cibotiaceae; genus Cibotium; species Cibotium barometz. The sequence continues at coordinate 997,624 of NC_141073.1, forward strand.
GTGATAAGAGTTGGGCATTATCCCACATGTAAGAAAAACCCAAAGTGGATTGTACTTTATACTATAAAAGGAGCCCATTTCAAGCAATGAAGTATGAAGCAAAAATTCAAGCATTGGAGCACATATTGAGTAAGGCATTTGGTTATCTCTTAAGTTCCATGTTTGTTAAATCTTAGTATGTTTTTGTTTCATCCTCCATAGCCATAGACTTGAGCTTGATCCATGTTTCTTGACAGATGTGACACTATCTAGAACTTCTCACTTACACTACTTGTTGTTGTGCAGTAACGCTTCCGAGGATGGAAGCTAGATCAGCCAGGGGACAATTACTCCTTCTCCATGCATTTGTAATCCCCACCCTGGATTAGATATTTCACATTATTTATGGCTAAAGTCCCACCTTTGTAATGAAAGCCAGACATATAAGGCTTATATATGTAAAGATAACAAGTTTTGGGTACCCCATGAGTGTGGGCGATTAGGTAAAGCCCACATGTATATAAGTGACTTATGAGGGTGTGCAAGGTCACTTTTCATAATATAATCTAATATTGAGCTCAAGCTTGGGAGCTCCTTCCTTCTTGCTTGTCTTGTTCTCTTCTTAATTCTTGCATGCTTTCCATGTTTATGTATGTTTAGGCTATGGTATTTTGTAGACTGTGCTTGCCTACACATGCGTGAGTGCTTGTGTGTGTGTGTGTGTGTGCGTGGGCGGCGTGCGTGCATGAGGTAAGTATGCTTGCTTGATTCTTACTTGAGAAAAGCTAGATGTGGAGTGTGTGTGTGTGTGTGTGTGTGTGGGTGGCGTGCGTGCATGAGGTAAGTATGCTTGCTTGATTCTTACTTGAGAAAAGCTAGATGTGGAGTGTGTGTGTGTGTTTGTGTGTGTGTGTGTGTGTGTGTGAGAGAGAGAGAGAGAGAGAGAGAGAGAGAGAGATCCTTTAAGTAGTGGCAGTGGCCATGTATTAATTAGATGACCATGCTCTACATGTACAAATTTAGAATTCATAGATGAAAGGTAAAGTTGGGGGTATTCTAGAAAAAAGGGAAAAAAGTCATAAATAAAAGATAGGACAAGGTGCAGTCTTATATGAACCAACCCTTACAAAAATGATAGGACAAGGTGCATTCTTGTACGAACCAACCCTTACAAAAAACATGAAGAAAATATAAAACCACCTTAAATGTGAAGTGATGAAATGTAGAGTTCCTATCATCAAGAAACCTACTACTAAAGTGCATGGTTTATGAAATAAAGGCCAACAAAGCTAGGCTAACAATTTTCTAAAGATCGAAGGATAACAAGTAATTTGCGCCTCTATTAGCATAGTGTAAATGTAATTGAGCACAACCACCCAAAAAAAATTATGTACTTTAACAATAACACAAAAAAGGAAACTCTCCCTTTGTCTTACAAAATGAAATCGTTGAAATCTCAAAGATATTAAGACATTTAGGTACCAAGATATAAAGGTCCATATAATAAAAATCATTAGAGTTTATAGACTCTCTATAATTAGGCTTTGTTAGTAGTCGACCTCAATCAATCGATCAATCTAAGAGTTTGTTGGCTTGCCTTTGCCTTTGGAAAGGAAGGCCTTAGTGTCATTTAAAATTTGATTAACAAAATCTCTTGAAAATAAAAAAATCAAATAACATCCACTTCATTGAATGCATATGGTATTGACAAAAGAGTGATTCTTCTTTTTGGATTGACAAGTGATGCTTAAAAAAAAACATCACATAGAAATCCCAATTCTCATTTGTCTCTTTTGGTCCTACCCTAGTCTTCGAGGTATTAATCTTTGGTGTTGTGGTTATGAGATAACTAGAACCTAGTCATCTTTGAGTACCTCTGCCAGTTGTCCCAGAGTTCAAGCTCCATCATGTCCATCACGGTGTCCAGTCCATGTGGTTCCAGCTTCATTGTGGTGCTCACACCATCGTCTTAGCATGCTTGTTCATTAGTGGAAGTGCCACCTTCGATTGTCGTAGTGTGAGTGGCAAAATGCCAAAGTGAAAATGTAAGGAAACATGAGAAAAAATTAATTCATTGTAGAAAGAGATTTAAAAAAAAAGTCTATGTAGAAATTACAAAAGCATCATGATAAGCTCCATATGGCGTATGCTTGAAGGTTCGTGAAGTCTATATGATTGTAGGCTCATATTAGACCCCTAATTTCTATATGATTGTAGGCTCATATTAGACCCCTAATTTCTAAATTAAATCTTTGTCTGTCTCTCTTTCCCATATGTTGTCTATATGATTGTAGGCTCATATTAGACCCCTAATTTCTAAATTAAATCTTTGTCTGTCTCTCTTTCCCATATGTTGTCTATATGATTGTAGGCTCATATTAGACCCCTAATTTCTAAATTAAATCTTTGTCTATCTCTCTTTCCCATATGTTGATAGGTACCTATTGTATCCCTAAAGTAAGTCTCTCTTTCTCTCTCCTTCCTTATTTGGTAGTGGGTCTAAGTCATAGTATGTAACACCACTTGAAATTTGACAAATCTACCAATTGGAGAGTATATTAGCTTGCTTTTGCAAAAGGAAGGCCTTAGTGGCATTCGAGAAACTGACTAACTAAAACTATATATTTTCAAAAAAGAATATCTAAACTTCATTGAATGCCCATTTGTCTAAAAAAAAAACTTTTTGTAAAAATTACAAAGTCTATATAATTGTAGGCTCTTATTTTTTTTTATAAAGTTTGGCGTTAGAGAAGAGACGGGCTTAGTACCCATGGGACCCCCCTTATCATCGGGCAGTAGCTCAGTTGTTAAGGTGTTTCGATGTCAAAACCCAGGTTATGGGTTCGAACCCTGCTGGCTACCCGATTGATGTGCCTTGCCCCTGAATTGTAGGCTCTTATTGGACCCCTACTCTTATATGTTTGGAGTCTCTCTCCCTCCGTCCCTCCCTTTGTGGTCCCTCTGTAGTCTCTCTCTCTCTCTCCTTGACTTATTTTTATGACTGCGTTTTGAGGACGAATGGCAGACGACGAGCGAGAGCGAGAGCAGCAAGAGCAAGAGCAAGGGCAAGAGCAAGCGGGCGGGAGCACATTTGGTCGTGGCAGCCGGGAGTTGTCGAGGAGGATATCGGAGGTTTGGGCCAGGGGAGCCGAGGAGCTGCCGGAAAGACCCCTCCTGCCCCTCCTCCTCCCCCTCTTCTTCTTCGCCTGGCTCACCCAGCGATGCCTCCCCCTCCTCTCTAATTGGCTGCCTCTGCTCCTCGCCGCATGGGCCGCCTTCCAGGTAAATCTACTTTTATCACGCACCTCGGAGAGGCAGTACCTACAATGTATTTTTTTGCAGCGATTTGCTTTACATATTTCGAATGAGCATCCAACCTCTGATCAAGTCGTGAAATTACTTATTCAAAGTCATCATCTAGGGCTCTTATATTCCCTCCCACATGTAAGGTGCAGCCAACACAACTTCAAAGATTTTTCAAATTCGAGTAAATGCCTATGCCGACAGGATCACTCACACCTACTTTAGAGCTAAAAGTCTATACATGGCTGGATCACTCACACCTCTCCCAGAAGATTAAGTAATCAACACAATACCACTCCCGTTTTGTGTTTGCAGCTTGTGTTATGATATCTTTTTCTCACCATTTGGGCACCCCTCTTGCAACTAGCAGCCCAGCACAATCATAAGTCTACCCTCACTGTGGGAGTTTATAGGCCATCATGCAGCCATCATTGCAAATCTAAGGATTTTGAGTTGTATTCTGATTGTCACACTCAAGGGTTTGTTGAGGCTGCTTCCCATGATAAGGTAACTTTTAATTGCGAGGTGTAAATAGCACGGATGGATTGTAGAGCATGCACAACAACAGTTAGTTCTTTATTATAGGTACCAAAATTGGATTGTAGAGCATGTACAACAACAGTTAGTTCTTTATTATAGGTACCAAAATTGGATTGTAGAGCATGTACAACAACAGTTAGTTCTTTATTATAGGTACCAAAATTGGATTCCATTGTTTTCAACGTGTGCTTCTCATCAGCTATTGGATATCCATTTTGCATTAGAGTTTCCCCAACTCCATATCCAATTGCATTTGTTACAGCTACAAATAGTGGTCTAGTATAGTTTGGTTGTTGCAACACTAGAGTATGTGTAAGGACTTTTTCAATGTTTCAAAAGCTTTCTCTTGTCTCTTAGTCCAATTAAAGTTTTTTGGTTTTCTAAGGAGTTGTATCACAGAATGTGCAATAAATGCAAAATCCTTGATAAACTTCCTACAATGGCTATGTGATCCCAAAAATGATCTCAAGTCATGATTGTCACAAGACCTAGGCTATATGACAATACTATTGTTTTTCTTGGGATCTACACAAGTTTTATCTATCGATACAATGTGACCTAGGTTTTCAATTTGGTCTTGACTTTTAACTTATCCAATAATCTTAATACTTTAAATAGGTGTCAGAGAGCGGAAAGTTGTGTTGTCGCATTGAGACACAAGGCCTAGGGTTGAAAAGTTTCACATCCTTCACAAAGGGGTTTGACTCTTGAATGAATAGTTATGTACATCTTTTGAATGAGACATGTCTCTTCATAGGTGGCCCATGTGATAGGCTGTGACTTTTCACTAGTGTTCTTTCAATGATTGAAGGCTAATCAAGAGTAATTAGAGAGATTAAGTCACAATCGTGACATTCTCTTCTAGTTAAAATAAGACTTCGGCGAAATAAGAGACTTATGATGTTGAAAGAGTTTTGGAAATATTGCTAGATGTTGATGAAGATCTTCGTCATTTTGCCATGTTAGAGTTGAGTTCTTTGTCATTAGGCCATTTAAGCTTGTGGTGAAGCTCGCACTGAGAATTATTGAAAAGTTTTTCTCTATTGTCTTATTGTCGTGCTTTAAATTCTAAATCCCAAGTCGTGGCATTATTCTTTAATGCCTTCATCTTTGTCGGCTTCCAAATGTTCGGCTTGAAGTTGACTTGGTTATGTTGCGGTGTAGAAGAATTTGAAGGTTCAAGCATGAATTCTCTTGAGAATACTTCAATAGTATTTGTTGAAGTGATGGGCTTGAAAGTAGTGAAGTACTGATCCAAGTTATTAGAAGAATGTGTGAAATTCTCTGCAATTCTCTTGCTTGGTATCAACTGGGTCATCCCATGTGGGTAAGGTTAAAACAAGTGTTATATTCGCTTTGGTAGTCTTTGTGTCTTCAAAGAAGTCCACCGGTGGTGACTCATCATTTTGATATAAAGACTTTTCAAAATCATCCTCTTGCCATTTTCTGAAGTCATGTTGGAAGAATCCTCTGTGTTATCATCAAGTGATTCAATAAAGTTTGCCATAGATGTATCGAGGTAAGGATAGTCTACTTTAGTTCCATGAATATGTTCCATGTTAGTGTGTGAAGTCTTTGAAGAAATTGTTGAAGCAAGGCTAGCACTAACATGAAGTGCATGAGCTATTGCATATTTTCGTTTTGAATTATCAGAGCAATCTTTTGAAGTTGAAGGTTCACATTATGGTTTTGGGTAGCATTGGGTTGTTTAGGACATTCAAACCATCTATGATTACCATGACATTGTGCATGATCCAGTCTTTTGTTCACGAGAAGATGAGGCTGTTGTAGGGCGACGATTGTGAGGCTGGTCACGTCCATGATCAGATGCCCACGGTTGAAAGAGTTGCTGACGCTTAGAATGATAGGAAGATGGTCCTTCTCGTCGGCGAGGTGGTTGTGAATGTTGCCAAGGGGAGTTGGGTCGAAACTGAAAGTTGCCTAATGAGGATTGTTCATAACCATCACGAGCCATACGTGAACCGTTGCCATAATAACCTTGAGAGACCAATGCTTGAGAATTCGGATTCAGATCTACAACATGCTTGGTGTAGTGAATGGTGGCACCAAGGTCGATAGGGTTGTACTTTTGCACATTGGTATGAAGTGTGGGGTGTAAACCTTCAATGAAGGTATGAAGCTCTTCCGTTGGGGATAGAAAATCATCTAGGTATATAATTCAGCCGTATTAGCGGACATGCAGATTTCACATTGTGAAGTTTTCGTCCGAGTTGCGGCCGGTTGATATTGTGCTTGTTCTTTCTATCTTTAGTGGTGCATTTGTCCTATCAACTACTTATTTGCTGTACTAATTCTTTCTATTTGCTACTTCCCTCAGTGCTAGGCTTCATTATGGTTGAGTGTGCCCTGCATCTCCGGAGGTTTGACAGAAACTCAGTACAAAGGGCTTTGTGTGAATATATATGCTCTTATGTGTGTGTGTGTGTGTGTGTGGAGAGTGTGTGTGAGAGCATATCTTGATACAGAGTTCTACACCCACTATTGGGCACTGATGACGTTAGTGGGAATGTCGTAGTATTTAGTCCATACTATGCATAATGGAGTTGATAGTTATATAGTCTTGTGGGTTGACTACCATGAGTATATAACACGCACGTTCCTAAAAGGTGAATTTGGGCATGTTCTTGGATTCATCTAGGTATATATATAGAAAATCAATTTCCATATCAGGCTAGTGAACTGGGAGACATAAGAAGCTAGAGAATCACTTTGGTCCAAGTGGCATAACCGAGTTTGGGCTTGAAAATTTGCATTGGAAGGAATGAACTGCTTACGGATGACTTGCTCAAATTTCTTCCATGTTGTAACCGTTTTTCCAGTGTGTGGTCACCGTTGCCACCAAAGTAAAGAGTATCTTGAAGCAAGGATGCGGCAATTATAATCTTCTTGGTATCGGTAAGGACCATAGAGTCAAAATTCAAGCGTAGTTTGTAAAGCCATTGTTCAAGTGTGTGCTTATTGTGTTGTCCTTCATAAGACTTGGGAGGGGTTTAATTACTTACCAATTTCTTTGTATTACTAGCTTGCAAAGACGATAGTGTCTTTGGATCGTTACCTTCCACCATGTCTTCATTGTCTAGTACTGATGCTATAGTGTCGACTGTTGGTACAGAACTGGTATGAGAATGGCGATCTGTCTGCAAAAGCTGGATCGGAGAAGCCAATGTGGCCATGGACTCTTGAAGCTGTTGTTGGAACTGTTGCTGCATCTACAAAGCCTACTGCCAGTCGATGGGAGCCGGGGTGCAAGGTTGGTGGGTTTGGTCCTCCGTAGTAGTAGGCTAAGATGAAGACTCCGAAAGTTGAGACTCGAGGGGTTGTGGTTGCTGACGCCTTTGGGCCCTAGTGAGAACTGTCAGCAGGTGGGTGAGGAAGAGACATATTGTGACCTGGAAAGGGTAAGTTGCAAGCTGGGGAGGCTGCTATAGATCACCTGTATAGGTAGGAGGAACAACTGGAACCGAGAGCACTGGGATTGGTTGTTGACGGTGAAGAGGGAACAGAGAGGGTTTTTATTTTTTGTAAACCGTAAGTCCCAATTTGCGCACCCGAAGTGTGTGGTGCCTGTATGGTAATGAATTTTGGGTTTGTTGAACACCAAAGTGCCACATTGTTTGGGTTGTTGGTTTTGGTTTTTTTTTGTTGTTGTTGGTTAAAGGTAGGTCCTCTTTGTAAGTAAAAATGCTAGCATCTGCACATCATTGTGGAATGTTGTCGATGTGGAGAAGAGGGGGGAATTTTTCTTGCTTTGGAATGTTGCATGGAGATGGGGGAAGTTGTTGAATCGCGATTGTACGCATAAAGAGGGGGGTGGGGGGTACTGTACATGGCAGGCCGTTTCTTTTTTTTTTTTTTTTGGGAGTTAATGTTGCCATTTTGAGTACATGAGTCAGGCTGGTATGTTTTTTTTTTGGGGGTGCGGCTATTTTTCTATTTTTTTCCTTGGGGCCGGCTGTGCGAAAGCATGTCAGACTGTCGTTTTGTTTTTTTGTGTATGGTTGGTCGGTTACAAACTTGTGGATGCTTCTTTTTTTTTTGGGGGGGTTGTTTTTTTAATATAAATGTGGGCTGTCCTACGTAACTAAGGTGTAAAACCCTTTTTTTAAAGTTAGAAGGCTAAAAGCCTTAATGTTTTAAAACATTCACTTATAATGGCTCTTTAGAAGGAAAAGGACTTCTCCTTATAGATGCTGATTCAGCCTGGAGGGTGATGTATTGTGCAAAACGAAGCCTATAAGAGGGTGGAGAGGGAGTCAATCATTTGCGCGGCAAGGCCATGGGTGCCGGTGTAATCAGAAAGCCTTCCATTGTTTTTTTTTGTGTAGAAGAAGCTAATGTATATTTGGAGGAAAAGGTAAAATCAAGAAAAATTGGGCAAAGGAGTAAAAATTGGTGGGCATTCTCTCCCATTCTTTCATACAAACCTTGCTAAGGTTAATTTTAGGGGTAAGGTTGGTTGTTTTTTAGGGTTAGGGTTTGGTTGTGGGCATCCTACAGGTTGGAGCTTTGTTTGATGTGATACTACTGTTAAGCTTTTAGCTTAATTAAACATAATTAATGATCTTAATATTTAAATACTTAGCAAGAGTGTCATGTGCACAGTGGGTATCTACTGTGTGCTATACGCATGCAAGACTAGTTTCGAGGCTTGGGGAAGCTTGGAACTAGGCAAGCTGATTGACGAGCTGAGTTAGGGAAATACTAACGGGCGGGCACCCAAGTATGGACGGGCGGGCGGCCAAGTGTGGACGCCCGATGACCGGCCAAGAGCCTATAAAAGGGTGGTCAAGGTTAGTTATTGTATCGAGGCTCGCGAGGGCAACTTCGTGGCGGTATGGGACGTCACGAGGAGGAGATTGGTCGGTACGTCAACCTAGTTAGCTCAGCTCGTGGCTCGGTGGGGACAGCCAAGACTGTGGGCTTGCCCACGGCTGTCATGGTTGGGAGGTGAGTCAGGCCTGCACCCCCTTGCTTGTTTGTTTGTTCGTTTGTTTGCAGGTTTCGAGTTCGAACCAAGATCGATCACGAGGGGATCCGTGGGGATTTGACAGTGGTATCAGAGCATATCTCGTGAACGAGCAAGTCGGTAGGTAGAGAAGAAGAGGTCAAAGAACGGTATGTGTTAAAAAGCTTGCTGTTTTTTCTGTGCATACTGCAGTTTTCAGATTAGTATGTGTTTTTTCTTCATCAAAGAACCCCATGTTGATGGGAGATGGTAGTTTAGTAAGGGTTGATTGCTTTGCAAAGAAGGGGAGTTGTGTTGTGCAGTCGCATGAGAGAAAACAGAAAAAAAAAGAAGAAGAAAAAAGCATGTTGATTTTCGTTGCTTTTTGGCGCATGAGAGAGAGAGCGAGCGCAGAATTGCTTGAAGCGTTGCTGGCGGGTGTGCGTTTTGGGCCGCAAGAAAACCTGTAGGCAGGCGCCTAAGGCCATGTAGGCCTGCGTAGCCAGGTTAGCCAGGCGCCTAGGCTTGCGTAGCCAGGCCTACGCAGCCTAGCGCAGGCAGGCTAGGCCAGGCCGGCGCCTAGGCCAGGCAGGCCAGGCGGGCCAGCGCTCATGCCAGGCAGCCGGCGCCCAGTCCACATCCAGCAGGTTGGCGCCCAGGCCCCGCACAGCAGGCTGGTGAAGCGCACGTTGGCGGACAAGTTGGCGCAGCACTCGAGCGAAGGTGCAGGCGACGACAAGAAAGCAGCCGGCAGCCTCCACGTCAGCAGACAGCGTCGGGTTAATCCAGGAGGAGAAAAAAAGAAAAAACAAAACGCAAGGAAAGCATACGTTTTTAGTGCTTTCGTTTTTTGTTTTTTTTGGGGAGTTTAATTTTTTTATTTAAAAAAAGGTTTAAAAGTTCTCTCCTCTCTAAGGTTTCCAAGGTTTTTATTTTTATTTTTATTTTTATTTAAAGACAAGAGAATATATATATCCATATATATATATATATATATATATATATATATATATATATAAATATATATATATATTTATTCAAGAAAAAAAAAAGAAAAAAAACACAAAAGCTAAAGTAAAAGCTAAGCATAGCTTTTCGAGATTTTTTTTGGCTTTTGGGAAACCTTTATAAACCCCTCTAGTGGGCTTCTTGCCACACATCTCTCGAGTTCTCAAGTTCTCAAGTTTTCAAGCTCTCAAGCTCTCGAGTTCGCTCGCACTTTTGTTGTGCAAAGATCGAATTTTCTCTCCACGTACCCTCTTCACGATGTCGACCCAAGAATCAGAGTTGGAGCCCCTCGTGGAACGCGAAGGCTTGCCGGCTAGAAGTTACCGATGCCGATCTTTTTGACGAGTTTGTGTGAAAATCAGATTTCCAAGAGTTCAAAGTAGCTCTCGAAGCTTCTTCGACGGAACGTCAAGCACAAATCGCAGCCCAGATGCAGGCTTTGCAGAACTCCATCGCTCTATTGACCACTACCCTCTCTACTTTCTCGGGAATGGATACCTTGGCTTCTGCTTTAGGCCCCAATATTACTCCGGAACCGTTCAGGGGGGCGAGCAAAAGCAGAGAACCAAGGAGATCGTGGACACTTGGCTACACAAGTGGCAAGTTCACTTTCAGTTTCATCCATATGATGATGGAAAAAGGATCCAGTTAGCAGCAGGTTTCCTGTCCGGCAAAGCTTTGCTTTGGTGGAAGGAACTGAACCCTAAGCCAACGACTTGGGCACAATTTGAAGACATTTTCAAGAAAGAATTCCTCAAGAAAGAGGATGATTACGATGTTGTTGCCCGGTTTTCAGCTTTGACCATGACCTCGCAGCCCCTCACTTATGAGGTCTACCTCCAGAAGTTTCGTGACTTGCAAATGAAAGCTACAAAGATGGATCCCACTACTCTTTTGGGGTTTTTCGTAGCTGGTTTACTCGACTCGTACCGATTACAGGTTAAAAATAACAAATGTAAAACTTTGGACGAGGCCATCCATTCAGCTCGTATCTATGATGATACGATGGTCTCTTCCAAATCGAAACCCGTTACCGAGCAGGGGAACAAGCATAAAAGAAAGTTCTCCGCACCTATGGCTAACACGAGTGAAGGCAAGTCTTCGGACCAACCTTCGAAAAGTTCAAGTTCGACACCAGCGAAGAAGAAACGACTCCTTAGGGCTTTGAAGCTCAAGAAGGAAGGACGTTGTTTTATCTGCGAAGAAAAAGGACACATGCGTAATGAGTGCCCAAAGCAAAAGGGTACCAAGTCAAACGCAGGACCCAAGCCAAAGGCAGCTAACCAGTTGTCTTTGACAGGTACGTCAATTACTGTACTTTCTCGCCCTAGTACTTGTTCTGATTGTCTGTTCAATTCTAAAGTATTTGGCATGCATGATCTTCTCCGAGTATATGGAGAAGTGAATGGCATAAAATTCACATTCTGTTAGACCCTAGCAGTTCGCATAACTTTGTTAACTACAAACTTGTGCAGAAATTGAGTCTTGATACGACACTCAGCAACCATACCTATGAGGTACGGGAAGACAAGTTTGGGATCGCAAGGTGGAGATGTTTCCAATCCAGATTCAGGACTACAAAGATACTCTGGAATGCTATGTTATGCATCTGGAAAATGTAGACTTGTTATTAGGGATTGAGTGGTTTAAGACTCTTGATGTCCAGATAGATTGGTCTAGTCATATTTTTTCTTTTCAGCATAGGGACACCAAGTATAGTATTTTAGGTGATTGTATCCATCCCTCTCAGGGACCTCTTGTAAATACAATTGATTTTGGAAATATAATGGATTCTTCTTTGTATACCGCTTTCCATTGTGTCTTGATTCCACTTTCTTCTTTTCTCATCCCTTCGTTGGATGTGAATGAATTAAGTGTGTTTGAAAGCAAAGAATTACAGAAGATACTTGATTCGTTTCAAGACGTATTTCCTAAGGAATTGCCATCGGGTTTACCACTTGAACGGGCAGTAGATCATCGTATTGACTTGATCCCTGTGCTCATCGTGTGAGTATTCCACCTTATAGGATGAGCCAAGCTAAGGAAGATAAGTTGGCTAAACAACTCGAAGATTATTTGAGGATGGGCCAGATCCGTCCGAGTAAATCACCTTGGGGTGCACCTGTGTTGCTTAGGAGAAAGAAGGACAATACTTGGAGAATGTGTATAGATTACAAAAGATTGAACAAGTTGACTATTAAGAACCGTTATCCTCTCCCTAGATCAGATGAGCTAATTGACCGGTTAGCAGGAGCGAAATATTTCACGAAAGATAGATTTACGTAGTGGCTATCACCAGATACGTATTCATGAAAGGCATGTCGAAAGAACCGCCTTTCGGACTAGGTATGGCCATTACGAGTTTCTCGTATTACCTTTTGGGTTAACCAATGCTCCAGCCACTTTCCAGCAAATGATGAACGATCTTTTTCGTGAACATTTGGGGAAATTTGTGGTGGTGTTCCTGGATGATATTTTGATGTATAGCCGTACTCTTGAGGATCATGTCAGACACCTCACGATTGTCTTATCTATTTTAAGACAGAATCGACTATATGCTAAATTGAGTAAATGTGAGTTCTTTATGACCGACATCATTTACTTGGGACACAAGATCACTAGAGATGGATTGAGCATTGACTATGACCGAGTTCAGAAGGTTTTGGACTGGCCTATACCGCGAAGAGTGAAACAACTTCGTTCTTTTCTCGGTTTTGTTGTTTTTCTTCGGAAATCTGTACGGGAGTACTCTCAGCTCACACTACCGATGACCGACTTATTGAAAGGTCGTGGACGTAAGTCCAATCAGCCTATCACTTGGAATAACGATTTGGATATGGCCTTCAGACTTTTGAAAGATAAAGTCAAGGAAGCACCTATCTTAGCATTGCCTGATCCTAGTCGGCGTTATGTTCTTGAAACTGATGCCAGTGACTATGCTATCGGGGCTGCTTTATTTCAAGATGGTAGACCGGTTGCTTTTGAAAGTAAAAAGCTAGACGACACTCAATCTCGTTGGCCAACCCTTGAGAAGGAGCTTTATGCTGTGATTCATGCTATTAAGGTTTGGAGACATTACTTATATGGCTCCAAGTTTGTGGTATTGACTGATCATCAGTCAATCAAGTATGTGTGTGATGCGGATGATTTGAGAGGTAGGAAAGCTCGTTGGGCAGAGTTAATGCAAGATTTTGATTTTGAGATCCGTTATCGGAAAGGGTCCATGAATAATATTGCAGATGCGCTTAGTCGAATTAGAGAGGTGAATACTTTGTCGTTCACCGAGATTTCTACTGACTTATTTCAGTCATTGAGAGGGCTTTGCAGGACTGATAGTTATTTTGGTCCATTTTGGCAGAAGATCCAGGACGGGAGCTCATTGATTGACCAAGACTCGATGACTGAGCAGTCTACTATTCAGGCTGCAGGAGGTCAGTGGATGATTCGGAATGGTTTACTATTCCGTAATGACAAAATTTGTGTACCACAGATCCCGGACATTAGGTCCAAGATTCTGAGGGAGTGTCACGACGCCCCTTCTGCTGGACACCCTGGGGTACATAGGACACTATCATTAGTGAAATATACTTTTTATTGGCCAAAGATGAAAGGGTATGTAGAAGATTATGTTCTCAAGTGTCAGATTTGTCAGGCAAATAAAGCTGAACGCTTTAGACAGGCTGGATTGTTGCATCCTTTGCAAATCCCAAGTAATAAGTGGGAAAGTATATCCATGGATTTTATTACCGGATTGCCAAGAACACATCAAGGCCACGATTCTATTTGGGTTGTGGTAGATTGCTTGACAAAGATGGCTAGATTTTTACCGACCCGGAAGACTATTACAGCTACGCAATTAGCTCGGCAGTTTATCGAGCAATTGTTTAGACTGTACGGGTTACCGCAGGACATAGTCAGTGATAGGGACTCTAAGTTTACGAGTGACTTTTGGAAACTTGTTTTCGAGAAGTTGGAAACAACTTGGAATTTGAGTTCCTCAGATCATCCTCAATCTGATGGCCAGACTGAAAGAGTGAATCAGATTTTGGAGGATATGCTTCGAGCATATGTATCCAAAAGACAGAGTTCATGGGAGGATTATCTTCCTATGTTAGAATTTGCATATAACAATACTAAGCATACGAGTACAGGATTTAGTCCTTTCATGCTTATGTATGGTTTTCAACCAAGATCACCTGTTACAGTAGGATTCTCAGGACTTCAGCATGATGCAGCACGTAATTTTTTGCAAGATATGCAGGAAATGTTACAAGTTGCAAAGGAATCTATTAGAAGTGCTCAAGACCGAGACAGGTTTTATTCTAATAGACATCGTTCACCTAGAGAGTTCTCTGAAGGAACGATGGTGTATTTGCGAGTTCCGAAAGATTCCGAGACTTTACGAACAGGTAGATCTCCGAAATTATCCCCTAGATACTGTGGACCATTTCGTGTTACACGACGGATTGGTTCAGTTGCATATGAATTGGATTTGCCTTCTCATGTGAAAGTTCATCCTGTATTTCATGTCAGTAGACTTAAGGAAGTACTGGGTGGAACAGATCAGTTAGTTACTCCTCAAGAAATTATAGATGTCCAGGACATGACATTTGTTCCGCACGAACCTGAAAAGATTCTTGGATTTCGTGAACGAAGATTGCGTAACACGCTTATCACGGAATACAAGATCAAGTGGAAGGATCGTGTTGAGGAGGACGCTACATGGGAGACATTGACTTCTCTTCAGAGAGATTACCCTGGCTTTTTAGTGAGCTCAGGAGTGAGCTCTTAGAGGAAGGGGAGTATGTCATGTGCACAGTGGGTATCTACCATGTGCTATACGCATGCAAGACTAGTTTCGAGGCTTGGGGAAGCTTGGAACTAGGCAGGCTGATTGACGAGCTGAGTTAGGAAAATACTAACGGGCGGGCACCCAAGTATGGACGGGCGGGCGGCCAAGTGTGGACGCCCGATGACCGGCCAAGAGCCTATAAAAGGGTGGCCAAGGTTAGTTATTGTATCATAGAGAGTCTCGCGAGTTTGTGAGAGCTCTATGGTCTTGGAGCCTGGATCTAGTGCAGACGTGCACCTGCTTTATGCAGCCGAGGCCGGCAGCAATCTCGAGGCTCGTGAGGGCAACTTCGTGGCGGTATGGGACGTCACGAGGAGGAGATTGGTTGGTACGTCAACCTAGTTAGCTCAGCTCGTGGCTCGGTGGGGACAGCCAAGACTGTGGGCTTGCCCACGGCTGTCATGGTTGGGAGGTGAGTCAGGCCTGCATCCCCTTGCTTCTTTGTTTGTTCGTTTGTTTGCAGGTTTCGAGTTCGAACCAAGATCGATCACGAGGGGATACGTGGGGATTTGACAAAGAGCGCGGAAAGCTTGGTTGTCGCATTGAGACACAAGGCCTTCTTAAATAGGGCGTGAAAAGTTACAAATGAAGAGACATATTCTTGACAAAAGGGTGTGACTCTTGAATGAATAGTTATGTCTTTTGAATGAGACATGTCTCTTCATAGGTGTCCCATGTGATAGGTGTGACCCTTCAGTGGTGTCCTTTCAATGATTGAAGACTAATCAAGAGTAGCGGAATAGGTAATGTAGGAGAGAACTTTCTCTCTTGGGAGGTGATAATAATATTCTTCCTCTAAGACTCATAACTAACATTTTGTGTGTTGCATGCTCGGAAGCCTTGCTGTATGGCAATATCCATAGCCCTAAGCCTGAATAAGAACAAGATACTGATTTAAACATCATTAAGATAGAGGAGAGAGAGAGTCGGTGTCAAGTTTTCTTGTATTTAATATGGTACAAAAAGGTGACTGAATGCTTGTGCATGGTTAGGTCCTTGGTCCACCCTAATGGGGTGACCTCTGGCCCCCTTTCTACATGCTAAGTACTAAATGCTACTTCTGAATGATGAAATGACTGAACTACTTGATGCAAATGATGATCTATGCTTTTAAAGGTTGCTGGTCGGTCAGCAGATGCTGTTGTCGGCCAGCTTTGGACATGAATATTCTTGAATTATCTTGATAAATGCTATGCTTCAATCAATACTTGCCCACACTTGTTGGTCTTCAACTTGATGTTGGCCCGCCTGCTGCGTGTACTCCCTTGAAGGCTACCGACTGCTGGCCGGATGCTTGAGAAGGCTGTTGATTGGGTTCCCATGCCCTCCTTCATTATGATGATGATGATGACGACGACGACGACGATGTTGATGATGATGATGATGTTGATGTTGATGCTAATGATGCTATTGATGATGATGACACTGATGATGTCCTACATGCTGTCTTAACTGCTATATTACTTAGGGATTAATGTTGTTCATGCTGGAGATTAGCCATGGCACGAGAGTGCACGTGACATCCCCTCGTGCTAAACTTGATGAGACAGGGTGGACACCCTGTCATCCTCCCTCCTTGGACTACTGACTTTGACCTTCTCCTTTAACTTTGACTCTTTTTGTTTGAACACCTTCCACTTCTGATCTCCACTTCCAAGTCTTGTTGAAGAATTGAGCAACTGTTCCATTGCTGTCCCCATGCCTGTTATTATCCCTTCCCCTTAACATAGCAGCGGTTCACTTACTGGAACTCATCATGCCTGTTGCCAGGCCTTTGGAACTGATCTAAGAGCTAATGTACTGGTTCCGAGTGCATACCCTCATGGAATGCTACATGCACTGAGGTTGATCGTGATAACGCACAACAGGGCCTTCTTTATATCTTATGTGGTGAGAATCTTAGCATCCAATTCACCGAGTAGAGAGTGAAGTAGACGACACCTTATTGGGTCCCAAATACCCACTGAAGCCCCCCTCCCCTCCCCTCCCCCTTTGCAAGCAGGAATATTTGCTTATATTATTCTTTGGAGAATGCTGTCCAATGCTTGAGAAAACAAGCAATATGAGTGCCCAATGCAAGGACGAGGAAGACCGTACGTTGGCTGAGTATCCACTAATTTCGAGGCATTGCAGAAGACTCTTCAGGCCACTTATGCAAGTCCAGATAGCTGTAGGACTGCACATATGCTGGCTGAATGCTGAAGAGGACTTCAATGATTTGCTTGGAAGAAGTAGGATGATTATCTACTGCTTATACTGCTGCTGAACTTTGCTGAAGACTGAATGAATAATGAGGAATGATGTGGCTGCTTTTATATGCCAAAAGGCTGCCGGTCGGTTGGAGGGAAGCTGTCGGCCTCTTTAATATGGACAAAAAATGCTGTTTAAACAGCATTAAATGCTGTGCAACAGGCTTATGGTGATATTTTGTCCCTGCCGACCGCTGTTTGCCTTCATTAATGCTGGCCGACAAGAGTCCCTAGGGCCCCATGGCTAGTCGACTGCAGGTAGGGGCAATATTAGGCAGCTGACTGGCTGCCTAGGCCCCTCCATGGCCTAGATGATGCCCCTTTGTGTGCTGCCATGATCATGGGATGGCTTTGGCTGTCCCATTTGCTTTCTAATGCAATTAAATGCAAGACCTATTGCTAGGGCTGGCTTTTACATGCACTATCTGATGAATTCTCCAAGTGGGTTAAGAGGTCCGACTCTCGAGTGACTTCTATGGCTTGGAGATTGACCTATGTAGCTCATGCTTGACTATCCCCGGACTGAGGGCTCACAATGGGTTCACGGCATACGACAAATATTCCTATAAAAAGATACTACTTCTGTACAAAATGTTGCACTGATGATCATGCCAGTGTGTCACTGTGTACCCTAGTGTAGGGTGCACGAAACATTCCCTCCTGCTTAACTCGGCGGCAGGTTCAGGGCTTCCAAGTAGTCCGCCAACAATTGGGGGTACTCCTAAAAGAACTCTTCATCCAACCATATTGCTTCATGCGTTCCTCGGTCTTTAAACTTCGTATAAAACTGTCGTATGCTTTGACCAAAAGGATGCTTCTATTTGTGGAGGAGATTTTGCTTTGGCTCTATGACTTCGGCTTCGTCGATCATATCTAGTTGTTGCTCTTCTGATATATCTTGCAATGCTAGACCTACATATGGCTTCATCCCATGCACCCTCAACTCTCACCATATCCATCCCAATATCCTAGCTATCCAGGTCAACATCACTCTCATCACTATCATCATTTGACTCTTGAGTCACTCTCATAGGTCTCCTCTAGCTTCTCTACGGTTGATTGCAATGTTGCTATCCTCCTCAAACTCGAACAAGACTTACGTCTCCCCCTCTCACAATAATCATACATGAAAGACATTGTGCATAGTCCAACTTTTCGGCAACTTTAACTTTAAAGAGACATCACTTAACTTCTGAATGATGGGAAAAGGTCTGAAAATTCGGAATGAAAGTTTGAGACAACGCTTGCCCACTTGCTTTAGCTGTTGTTTCATGATGAGGAGATATACCCAATCTCCTTCCTTAAAGTTGACATCTCGCCTGGATTTGTTGGCGTGCCGAGTATATACTTCCTGAGCTTCGGCAAGGCGCTCTGTTACATATCCGTAACGCCGCTACGGGCGTTACCACGAGAGGGAACGGCCTCTGGTTCACCACCCAGCCATAGAGGAAGAATGAGGATTGCCCCTCATCCCCCAGGCTATATAGTGTGGGGCCTGCCGTCCACACTAGCCTGGCCGCCCATGACTCCGCATGGGCGTTCTCTCCCACTGAACCCCGAACATGGCCATCCGGTCTGCCGTCGGTCACAGGCATTACAGCCTACGTGACATTACCCCCCCCTTAAGAAGAGTTTTCGTCCTCGAAAACAAGCTGGGGAAACCTTTTGAAAATTGCACTACGGCGTTCCCAGGTTGCTACTCCTCATCCCTATCTGTCCATTTAACAAGTACCTCCTGCTACACTTTATGTCGGGTTTGTCTGTCACGATACTATAGAATCTTTTCAGATTCATGTGGTATCTTTGGTGGCTCTATCAAGTCCACCAAATCTCTGGAGAAACTACGTTCTCTACCCCGTGAACTGATTTCTTCAGTTTACTGACATGGAAGACAGGATGGACTTGAGAACTCTCCGGTAACTCAAGTTTATATGCTACGTCCCCAATCTTCTTAAGGATTTTAAAAGGACCACAATAGCTCGGAGAAAGTTTATTACACTTTCTCGTTTTCATGGTTTCTGACTGCGCAGGAACCTTGAGGAATACAAAGTCACCTTCTGCAAAGGTCACCTTTCTACGTCCTTTATCCGCATAAGTTTTAGCGCGATTCTGAGCAATACGAGTGCTCTCACATGCGGCTCTGAGCATATCATTCATATCTTCAAGGAAATCCTTGACAGATTGAATCTTCTCCTTTTCTAGGCCTACAGCCATCGGAGATCTCGGCTGGAATCCATACATTAACATGAATGGTGTAAATCCAGTCGCTGAGTGTTTGGAGCTGTTATAGGCAAACTCCAATAAGGGCAAGTACTCTTCCCAATTAGATTGCTTCTTACTAACATAAGAACACAACATATCCTCTAGAATTTGGTTAACTCTTTTAGTTTGACCATCAAACTTCGGATGATCTGCCGTACTCATACTCAGAGTAGTATCCAACTTTTTGAAGACTTCCCTCCAAAAATGACTGTTGAACTTTCTATCTCTATCCGACACTATATCTGCGGGCAGGCCATATAGCTTGTAGAGATGTTCAATAAAGAGTTTTGCCAACTCTGGCGTTTTAACAATTTTCTTCGTGGCAATAAACTTTGCCATTTTAGTTGTCCACCACTACTACCCCCACCGAGTCATTCCTTCGACTCGTCTTGGGTAAACCGGTAATGAAATCCATGGAAATGCTTTCCCATTTCCCTTGAGGAATCTCCAACGGATGGAGTAGTCCTCCAACCTTAAGACGTTCATGTTTATTGACCTGGCACTTACTGCATTTCAGCACATAAGTTTGGACGTTCGTAAACAAACTAGGCCAATAAAACTGTCTTTTTACTAGTGCATAGGTCTTTTGAATCCCAGGATGACCCGCACTTGGACTATCAAAACTATACCCCGAAGACTCGGCTAGCCTCTTCGGACTAACTCTCGCGTCGCTACCCGCCGCACCTACTGCCAGTCTCTCCGGACTAGCATTACGTGCTGGCGAGGAAGGTGGGCGTGGCTGTGACAAAGTGCGTACGCGTACAGCACGCCAGACCTCTGTAAAGACAGGATCATGCTCACACAAGCCATGATTTGGTATTTCAACCAAAACCTTAAGGCAAATTTCATGCCTTGATTTTGCATCATGTCATTAGCACAGAAGCTAATGTACTGGAGAGCACTCTAGTAGCGCAAGTTCTTAGACCATGCTACTAGATATTTGTAGACTACGCTACCATGTTGCATCACCAACTTGTTAAAACTTCTCCTTGGAAAGCTCTACGGCCATAGGAGAAATAAACTAGAGCCAATCTAATCATGCATCACAAGGATTAGTTCCAAAGCTGAGAGATACTTTCTCTCTTAGAGTAACATCTTTGCACAAGCATATGCTCTAGAATCTTGTTGAGTTTTTAACTACCATCAATCTACGGATGGTTAAACTCCACTCTAACTCAGAGTAAATGTAATATTTGAAGATTTTCTTCAAATATAACAATCAAACTTCCTATCTCTTATGCCATACTATATATGCGGGCAGACCATATAGTATTTGGAGATGTTTGATAAAGATTCTTGCACCACTACGGGTGTCTGGAGTTACATCCAATCACTTACAACTCTTTGTTCCTATTACCAGACATAACCCTTCAAGTATTGTCTGGACTCACACAACTATTCGAGTTTATGTGATATTTGAGGATATCCCTCCTTTCCCTTAAGAAAGGTTTTTGTCCTCAAAAACTGTACTGTCAAGCGGACTACGCGCTAGTATCATAGGTCCAAGAACAAATCTAGACCGTGTTTAGTATCATATGTTATATTCTTGAGTCCTTCCAAGAAACTTTTAAACATCTTGCAACGAAGATGTGGTATAGTGTCTACGCACATATGGTAGTACTATTGATAAACTGCTTTGCAACAGATCAGTGGTTTCACACTTGTAACAAAGTGCTTCATTGTTGCATATTATTACCCTTCATAAGCGGTTACACACTTATGAATCATTTGGGTGGGTTTTACCATCTATCAAGAAAATTTCAAACTACTAATAACCACATTATCAATCCTCAGATAATGACTGAGCTTTCTGCGAAGCCATAGATTGCTAGATAATTGATGGTAATTACACAAGTTCAATGTCTCATTACATCATACATTCAATATAAATGCAAACATCACAGTACTTCGTGATGATGAACTTAGGAATTTCATCCTATTCCTGTTTGGTGTTGGTATGAAGTATAACTATGAGAACATTATTTGCTGCCTCCTCATTATAGCGGCAAAGCTACCTACCCATCACACAGGTGGCAATCTCTACCAAGCTATAACCAATGACAAGCAAATAAACGAGTACTCTTGTAAGAACTTCATAACCATATCTCACACCAAATTCATAATCATTACGGATTAAATGCCAGGGCTTGCAAAATTGAATGTTATCTGATAGGTAGAGGGGATCATCAAACTACGGATGACCTTGACAACTCACTAGGACTAGTGATGTGTAACTTTTGAGTTATTCCACTCTCCTTGCTTATTCCATACCATCAAACAAATCGGTCCCTCGATTTGAGCAACGTCAACATATTTATGAGTACCTCGATACTCATGGATTGTGGTTCGGTAATTTAAAATGTTGATCTAGAGTATCTTTCACTCGAGGATCTTAATTTTATTAGCAGCTATGAATTAGTAGTGAGTAACTACGTACCCACTATCATCACACTAGTAGCTCCATACTAGTCTGTGAGTAACTCCGTACCCAATGGCGTACCTCCCCCGAGTGGGAGTACCATATACAACCATCTATAACAAGATGCTTAAGTCACTTGCTGCTAAGAAGTGACTACACAAATTGACCCCTCCATTGCACATTGCAGTACAATCTCTGGTATTACAACACGAATTTTTGGACGTCCTTATCATAGAGGTCAACTTAAAAACTAGTGCATAGGTCTTGTGGAGTCTCGGCTGACCTAACCACACCACTGGTGACTTCCTACAAAAAATGTGGCGCCGAAGTCACCACCTATGTACTTTAACTCCGTAAAGTACATGGTCTTCATCTATCATCTATGGAAAGTTGTAAAACATTCCTGCGATGGATTTTTATCACCCTAAAATTATTGTGCACTATTTTAGTGTGAAGAGCTTTTTTCCTGGGTACCATGGTTCACCCCAAGCTCATCTTTTGCTAAATTCTCCGATTTAACAAAAGATATGTCTGCCTCTGAACACTCCGGTTCAGTCCCAGACTTTGAGTTTACTTCTTAACATTCCGGTTAAGTCAAAACTCACCAGATACAGTAGGATTTACCACTAAGCTCTCCGGCTTAGCCTTCTATCCTAACTCAGCCCAAGTTTATGTACACTTCATATGTCGGATCCGATACTAACAACCAGGAGGCTCATCTGGAGTGAGATATTACTCACTATTGCCATGTAAAACCTTATTAAATCCTAGAAATGCTCCACTCATTCCCAAGGGGTCATACGACTTATAGGGTTTACACGCACATGAACTTTGTAAGCAAAATAGCCTCTCATGCAATATTACAATTGCTTATGTAGGAAAGTAATTTATTTCCCAAATTCATATGGTAGCAACTAAAATGTGCTCACAATCGCACACTTATGTTGAACATAGGCAAGACTACGCTTGCAAAACGCTATAGGACGTCCCCCATGCATGAAACTGTCCAACCAAACTAGTCTTACTGCTAACCTCTAGATTTAGATCACTCCGGAACTAAATCACTCTGTTAGCACTAGTACACCATCATGGTCTTGCTACCTAGAGCTTCTCCGAACTCTGTAACTGGGTTTTATCCCAACTTATGGCTATATTTGGTAATTTTCAAAGTTCAAATTTTATCTTGCACACTTTATCACTACAGACAAGTGTACATATAGACCTGCCAAAGAGTCAAGTTACATGCACAAGCCTTGGCGTCCCATTCCACCAAGACTACAATCGATTCGATGAGAATTTGATGTCCCATACCATCAAATTACCACCAAACCAATTGATGTGACATATAAAAAGGCTCTTTCCCCCCTCGAAAGATCACCACAAACTCTCGAGCAGTGGGATGTCGACGCATGGCAATAAAAAGAAGAGAAAACCATGCTAGTAAGTTTAAGAACAGTTCTCTTCGATCAACTTCCATAAGGGCATTGAGCATTACATCTCAAGACTATACCCCTTCAGATTTACCTTTGATTTCTACAAATCAATCCTAAATCTGCTATTATTATCTAGGCGTATACTAATCACTCAGATTAGTACTGCTAGATAAACCATTGAATTGAGTCTTGCTAGCAGCACTGCTAGCCCCTTTATCCCAAGTAATACACACCTTAGGGATTACTTTTACCAGGCAATCACGTGACTAAATCAAACTAGTCACTAATCTCTAGGCCCAAGTAGTGACACTGTTTTGTTACTACCAACAAGTGCCAGCTTACTTGTACGGGCCAAGGTTCTCTTGTTGCTACAAACAGTAAGCAACTTGTTTGGACACAAGGCATAACCACATCAAGACTACGCTTGTACATGGTTCTTATTTGCCAAAGTTTATCACAATCTTCTAGCAACTGTTAAAAGATTGTGAAGGGTTATGAGCACTACGGCTCAATTAGGCTTACCTTGATTTCTCGTGATAAGCACTTCGTCTAATTTGGGCACAATTGACGCCATTGCCGGTCCTCTTAGCCCAAGTAAAACACACCGCAGATTTAGATTTACACTATAGCCAAACTGACTTTGATGGTCAATACTAAGTCTATGCTCAGCTTAAATTTAGTCCCTCTGAACCAAATGTGTGCTCACCACATGTGCTACTTTCGAGGCGTTACGGCCATAGACGTGTTCACTAGGCACAACGGCCATAGAACGGCTTTCTCTCGAAGGACTCGGCACTACGGCCGTGGGATTTGTCTTCCTTTTAGCACGCGGCGCTACGGCCATGTGCGGTGGGTCTCTTTCGTGGAAAACGGGCACTATGGCCACACGGCATGACGGCCGTGTTGGATTTGTTTCGTGGGGTGTGCCGTTGTTTTGTGTTTTTTTAAAAAAATAAAATAAAATAAAATAACGGGCCGGGCCGGCACTCGCCGCTTCGGGCGTGGCCGCCCGCCCGTGGGGAGTGTCCACACGATTCTGGCTGGCCGCCCGTTGCCAGCTGTGCGCTGGGCAGGCCCATATGTGATGGCATCAAGGGCTGGCCGCCTGTTATTTTCATTATTCATAAAAATGAATAATTAAAAATATATTTAAAAAAAATAAATGGTTTTTTTTAACCTTTTTTTTTTCCCCTCATGCGTGGCGTTTGCTGGGCTGGTGGGCTGCCTGGCTGGCCGCCTGGGCTGGCCGCCCGCTGGGCGCCTAAGGCTGGCCGCCCGCCTGCCTGGCCGGCTGGCCGCCTGAGCTGGCCGCTGGGCTGGCCTGGCTGCAGCCGCCCCTGGTTGGCCTGGCCGCCTAGGCCGCCTGGGCTGGCCTGGCTGCAGCGCCGGCTTTAACGCCCTCCTTAACGCAAAGGTCTTCGTCCTCTTCAACGCACGCGGCCGCCTAAGGTTGGCCACGCAGCCATCGCTTTTGACTCTTCGCTTTGGAAAGGCAAGCCCATCCCCTTCGCACAACAACCCTCACCGTAGATAGTGAGTCCGTGGGCTGCTGTTCTCTTCGGCGACCGTGCCTCGGGTGTCATTGTGGGCGCTTTCTGCCGGACGGCGCTGGTCAACGCGCCTACCTTAAAACACAGTGTTTTCTGGCCATTGCCGTGGGGCTGGTGTCGCCCCCCCCCCCCACACACAGTTCAACGAAACGCTTTTCGTTCCAGAAAAGCTTCAGCGAATTCTTTCGCAGATAAGTTTCATTACCAAACGAAAAATATATTCGCAGATAAGCTTCAACGCAGGGAAAAAAAAACAAGAAGCTTACCTCCAATTTGCTTGCTGTGTGTGACGGGGAGAGAGAGAGAGAGAGAGTTCTTCCCCTCCATTCTTCCTTGGCCGCCTCCCTCCACACCCTCCATTCGAGATAAGGGTGAGAAGATTGTGGATGAAAACCATCGAGTGGGCTCCGGTCCCCCGTTCACGCGCGGACTCTCACGATCCCCTCGAACCACGCTCTGATACCAATGTTACATATCCGTAACGCCGCTACGGGCGTTACCACGAGAGGGAACGGCCTCTGGTTCACCACCCAGCCATAGAGGAAGAATGAGGATTGCCCCTCATCCCCCAGGCTATATAGTGTGTGGCCTGCCGTCCATACTAGCCTGGCCGCCCATGACTCCGCATGGGCGTCCTCTCCCACTGAACCCCGAACATGGCCATCCGGTCTGCCGTCGGTCACAGGCATTACAGCCTACGTGACACGCTCCTTAACTGACTCCATGATTTCCAAGAATGTCTGGGTTGTCTTATTGGCCTCTAGAGATGGTGATACCTATCTCGTCAAAAGAGATCGGAACTGGCGACCAAATGTTGCCTCATACGGCGTCCGGACAATACTTGATGAGTGAGTATCGTTTAGGATTGCTTGAACCAATGGAAGGTATTGTTTCCATTTTGACTGCTGGTCATGGCAATATGATTTGAGAACGTGAAAGGCCAATCGATTGTATATTTCTGTTTGGCCATATGTTTGTGGATGGAATGCACTTGACAGCAGCTGTAACTTAGTCCCAAAATTGTTAAACAACGCTCTCCAAAAATGGGATGTGAACTTAGGATCTCTATATGATGTGATTGTTTGTGGCATACCACCAGTGGGATATCAAAACCGAATGAACAAGTGAGTTATGTTCTCAGTTGTGGTTGTCTGCTTGCATGGAATGAGCATGCAAAACTTACTGAATCTATCCACAATTGTTATATACTAGGTGTTTCTAGAGCCAACTGAGGCAGGAAGAGGGCCTTCGAAGTCCATATTGATGTCGTGAAAAGGTTCCTCTGGAATAGGCAAAGGCTAAAGTAACCTTGCCTGTTTCGTATGAAGAACTTTCACCTTTTGACATATCTGACATGATTGGTAGACATCCCGTCGCATTCTAGGCCAATAGAATGATCACTCTTAACTTCTCCAAGGTACTGTTGATACCCCTATTATCTCGAACAAGAGAATCATGGGCATCATGGAGAAGGACTTGATGCTTTTCTTTTAGTACACATAAACAGTTCTTGAAAAACAACCAACAATCCTCTATACTGTAATGACCTGCTTCTAAATTGAGGGCCACCTGATATTTAGTCCCGAACTCTTCCGAATCCGGATACTGTTCCTTCATGTTGTCCAAGTCTTTCCCTTGAATTTCAAGCTTAGTGGATGTGTGAAAATATACCCAAAAAGGGTATTTAACCCATCCCAAAAAGGGCCACGTTTTTTTACTTCTACCCGACTCCTCATGCTGACCGACCAACACTTTGACCTCATATAAATATGAGGCGCCCCTTGATTCTCATTATCAACCAACGTCGACTGGGCACCAACCCTCACCACATCGTTTCGCCTCCTCCTGCTGGACTGATCGCGGACAGCACCACAGTGTGCTTCAGTACCTTCCGCTGGCATTGGAACAGGTCGCCTACAAAGCGTTGGAACTGGTCGCCTACAAAGCATTGGAACTGGTCGCCTACAAACTGGCAAAACCCACACACTACACTACTGCTGCTGCTGTTGGTCCATGGTGCATACAGCTGCGTTTTTCATCAGCAGGGATTAGCTCATAAGTGCCTTAGGCCTACATCAGTGCTTACATAGAGCTCCTGTACTTGGCTTCATCTTTTATATACACATCACCATTGCATGCTATGTGTTTTACTCTGATCTTTCATATATTTGGTCCTTTGGCCTCTTTTTCCCTCACATAGTATGAGAGCTATCGTGAGCAAAGGGATTGAAGACCTCGAAAGTACACAGCATGGATCATCTACCCTCGATTTCGGAGGATTAGTCTTTCATACCAGATACTGACTCTCCTTATTCTGATATAGATCACACTGAGGATGGAACTCCTCATTCACTGAAGAGCCCTCTTCGAGGTCTTTCATTGGGAGACGACCAGCCTACTTTTACCCACTCACCCTCTACACCCTTGGCATATGGTTTTTCTTCTCCAAGCTCATCAGCTGCTACTTCCAGAGGAGGATACATGCCCACAGCCAGTGTGCTAGTATTGGACCTAGGTATTCAGCCGCAACTGGAGAGGTCTGCTTCTCATTCTAGCCGACAAACTGGACTTCGGTATGGGACTTTTTCTCAGGAAGGACACATACCTCCTCGATCGTTCGGAGATCCATCATCATCAGGTTTACTTCGGGATTGACGTCTGCGTTTTTGGGATAGCAGCCTTCTCTGCTCATTTGGAGTCTCACATAGAGCTCCTGTATTGGACTTCATCTTTTATTATATACACATCACCATTGCATGTTGTGTGTTTTACTTTGATCTTTCATATATTTGGTCCTTTGGTCTCTTTTGCCCTCACAGTGGACTCCTGCAATGTTTAGATAGTGCCTTTTCGACTAAGAGCATTGGCAACGGGGTTGTTCTTACGAGGGACATATTCAATCATTCCCCCAAATTGTTGAAACAATTGACTCCATCTGGACTGCCTGTCTGTCATGTTACAGTTGCGGAAATGCGTCGACAACGAAGGAGGAGAACTCTGGATCACCACCCAACCATAGAGGGAATGAGGATAGGGATCCTCACCGCTGGACATATGTAGTGGCTTGCCTGCCCACACATGTCCGGCCGTTCGCGGGACTACGACCGGGCACCCTCTCCCTTGAACCCCGGCTCTCTCGCTGCCCACGCTCCGGTGGACGGTTGAGCTTCCCGTAGCCGCTACGAGCTACATAACATTAACTCCCCCCTTAAGAAGAGTTTTCATCCGCACGAACTCCAAAAAGTTCTTGGTTAGCGTACTCAAGCCCTCCCGCGAGGACGCCTCATTCTGGCCATCTTTCCACTTAACAAGTGCCTCTCTGCACACAGTGTGCCTCATGTTCCGATCTCTAAATCCGAGAATGCTCTCGGGTTCATGTGGAATAGATGGTGGTTCTATCAACTCCACCAAAACGCTTGGAGAAACTACGTTCTCATTATGGTCAATGGTTTTTCGTAGTCTACCGACATGAAAAACAAGATGAACTCGAGAGCTCTCTGGCAACTCAAGTTTGTACGCTAATCCACCAACTTTCTTAAGGATTTTAAAGGGACCGTAGGATCTAGGCGAAAGTTTTTCACACTTTCTCGTCTCTAAAGTCTCCGACTTTGAAGGGACTTTAAAATATACGAAGTCACCTTCTTCAAAGGCTACTTCTCTGTGACCCTTGCCTGCATACGTCTTCGCACGATCTTGTGCGCTACGTATGCTATCTTTGCTGCGTGTGCAGCATGTCTTACATGTCTTCAAGGAACTCCTTGATCGACCACAACTTCTTCTTCTCTAGTCCTATGGCTATAGCCATACATTAACATGAATGGACTAAGTCTAGTAACAGAATGTTTCAAACTATTATAAGCAAACTCCAAATGCGGTAGGTACTCATCTCAATTGAATTGCTTTGTACTGACATACCTACGAAGCATATCTTCTAACACGTGGTTTGACTCTTTCTGTCTAACCATCATATTGTGGAGGATCAGCTGTACTCATAGTAGTGTCCAACTTTTTGAAGACTATCGAACTTTCAATCTCTATCAGAGACTATATTTGCGGGTAGGCCATATAGTTTGTAGAGATGTTCGATGAATTACCTAGCTAACTCATGTGTTTTCATCGTCTTTTTAGTAGGTATAAACTTGACCATCTTGGGCAATCGGTCAGCCACCAAACCGAATCATTTCCTCGATTCGTTCTAGGTAAACCAGTGATGAAATCCATGGAAATACTTTTCCATTTCCCTTTGGGAATATCCAGTAACCCTAGTGCCGCCAGCAGTGCCCCAGCATCAGTTGCCAGCAGCCTCTGCGTAAAGACTGACTCAGGCAGCTGCCTGAGTCACTTCAGTAACTCTTCTGCCGCCGCCTTCAAGTGTATAGTCGCTGCCACCCTATGCAGCACCTTGCTTTGCCGATTGTAACCTAAAGATTGCCGCCTCCTACTGTGCAATCATCAGCAGCCACACACTCGGGCGCTGCCGTATTGAACTGCCTTTTTTTCTATCAGCATCCACCACCGTGTGTGCCCTTTGGATTTCCTTTGTCCGGATTTGGTGAAGAGATGCTAGTGGGTATATGAGATCACTAGTGGGTATATGAGATTATCAGGTTGATTCAGACATTAGATATTGGTACTAGCCCGGTGTAAGACTCTTGTGGGTCATAGACTCTTGTGGGTCATTCTCGTGGTGAGCTCGGCAATAGGGATCTTGTGCCTCGACATCGACTTCAGCCCGACCTCGACATCGGCACTCTTGTTTGATATTGTATTCATTTGTTGTATTGGTCGTGGCTTGGAAAAGCACGTGGATTGTTCCTGAAATAAATTCCTAAAAAGGGGCGGGGCTTGTTCCCCGCTCGGTGTGGTGTACTCTGTGATACCCCTATTCCCATTTCTCTCTTCCCCTTCTCTCTCTCTATCTATATCTCTTGTACACGCGGTTGAATCTGTCACTGTACGCTCCGCTGGGCTTACAATGGTATCAGAGCAAGGATTTCTCTTGAAGAAATCTTTTTTGGGGTGACAGAACCATGTCAAGAGTCGAGGGAGACCAAGGGCCTCAAGAAGGGAACAACTACAAAGCCAACCTAGAACATCAAGGAGGGATCCAAGGCCGCCAATTTGTCTCTAGATTGCATCCATGACATCAGCAGAATACCGAGATTTTCAAAAGTTCAGACAGTATCTTAAGGATGAAGAGTTCCTAGTTTGGAGTTCCAAGAAGGAACAAGACTACATAAGAGCTCAAATGTTCAACGACTTTATCAGACTTTATGAAAGACCAAGCCACTGAAGTTGAAGGTGTGGAAGTCGCCAAAGCATACTTACGAGCTAAAGGGGTTACCATTGGAGAGAAACCCAAAGCTACCTGATCTATCACTCATGGAGGACAAAGAGAAGTTCCTCCTAGACCCGCTCTATCTGATGTAGCTTCCTCAGGCCTAGCAAAAGAGAAGAAGGCAAAGGAGCCTTCTATCGGCGAAGTGGACTTCAAGCCGGGAGAGAAAAGCATAAAGTTTGATATCTTTTATGGAAAGCGGGACATCCAAAAAGTCCTATCCTTCATCAAACAATTTGACGCCGCCTTTGGAGGAGAGGACTTCTCCGAAAAGTCCAAACTTTGCATGGTCCATATGCATTTAAAAGATGCTGCCTTGAATTGGTGGCTAAAAGTGTACAAGATGGGACCGAGCCTACATCATGGACTGATTTCAAAACCACGTTCAACAAGAAGTTCCTTTCCGCAAACTTCGAGGCCAATGTGCAGAAGGAATGAGATGAGGTAAAGCAAAAGGCTGGAGAAAGCATGGCAACATATCTTAACAAATTTTTCAGCCGTCTCATTGAAGTTTACCTCATATACTCCCATCCCATCATTGATGGAAATGTGTAAGTTTGTCAATGGATTGCAACCAAAGCTTATGCAAGCAGTTTATATGGCGGGACCTAAAACCTTGCAAGAAGCCCAAGACAAAGCCTTGCAAGCCGAAGCTCTACATATGCCTTGGATGGTGGGTGAATCAATTTATCAAATAATGAGAATTGAGACTTGTCCTAAAAGAAGAGGTTCAAAGGAGGATCTCAAGCAAGGAACGAGCCACAAGAAAAGAAGAATAAGAACGAGGATAAAATCCCATTTTACCAAAAGAAGCTATCCCGCAACAAGCGGCTGGAGGAGTATGTCAAAGAAGATAAATGTTTCCAATGTGTAAAGAAAGGACACATCGCTGCAAAGTGTCCTGATAGACCAAATCAAGAAGCCAAACCACCCCAAAATAATGCATTGCCAAAAGAACTCCAACATCAAGATGATACTCCACCAGAGAAGAGGCAACTTTTCAAAGCTTGGGGCAAAGTAGCAAACCAACCCGTGCTTATCCACTTCGATAGTGGTGCCACCCACAACTACATCCATCCTCGAGTGGCTGAAGCCATGAACCTTCCTCCGGATAGGTTTGGAACTCCTATTACTGCGGTGCCGCTTTTGAAGGAATGTCAGCCGAGATGACTCCTATTTTGGGAAAGCTTCGCTTATAGATTGGAGAGACTTTGGATCATGAGAATTTTGTTGTTGGCAAAGTTGGACATTGTGATGTAAATTTGGGTATGCCCTGGCATAAGAAGATAGACTCGGCCATTGATTGGGCTAGAAACAAGATTAGGTTTCCTTTTAAGGGCAAGAATGTAACTTTTGATGTAGGAGTTGAGGGGAATTCCATTCCGCTCATTAGTCATGTACAAGTTCCTAAAGGAATAAAGCAATCTATTTCCTCGTACTTGATATATGTAGGAGATCCTAAGGAATCTAAGAGTGATGAGTCACTCTCAACTCTTGACCATGAAAGGAAAGATTTCCTAAAGAAGTATGAAGATGGTTTTGTAGATACTCTTCTAGGAGAGCTACCTTCAAAGAGTCCGGAAGATCATCAGATTGACATCATGCCAGGAAGCTCCCCTCCTAACAGACCTCCTTATCGTGTGAGTCAAGCTCAACAAGAGGATATTTTGAAGCAAGTGACCGAGCTTTTGGAAAAGGGTTTGATTCGACCTAGCTCATCACCTTTTGCCTTATTGGTTCAGAAAAAGGATGGTTCTTGGCGTATGTGCATTGATTACAGGGCTCTTAACAAGATCACTTTAAAGAAGAGGTTTCCTATTCCTAGGATTGATGATATCCTAGATAGATTGGATGGAGCCACTATCTTTAGCACGACTCTATGAATATTTGGTGATGCCTTTTGGTCTTACTAGTTATGCCAGTTATGTTTTTCTTTTGGTTGATGATTTTAGCAGGTATACTTAGGCGTATTTTTTCAAATCCAAAGATGAAACTTTCGAAGGCGAGTTTACTTCTCGCTAGTTTAACCAGTATTGTGAGCTACATGGCATTCAACGGGAGTTTGCCAACACACGTACTTCTTCAGTGAATGGCGTGGTGGAGCGGAAGAACCGAACGGTGATTGAGATGGCTCGGACAATGTTGGAACATTGGAGTCTTCCTCAAAAGCTTTGGGCGGAGGCAGTTGCTACTGTTGTTTATATTCTCAATTGGTTCCCTACTACTGCTATTCTAGGGCAGACCCCCTTACAGGCCTACCTCAGATGTAGCATGGAGCGGAAGTCTTCGTATTGGAGAATCCTGTCACACAAATGCTCACACCCGTCTTCTGTATCCTAAGTTTTGTGAGTTTAGCAATCCACTTTAATACTTCAAACTTTAGAGAGAGATATGAGAGAGAGAGATGAGAACTGTACACCGTATGGGGTCCCGAATTACCCACTGAAGGGCCCCCTATCCCGTTACCGAGATAGTATTTGCTTTATTATCTTTAAAGAGATTGACGGTGTGAATGACAATAAGCCAAATGAAAGACCTTTGAAGACCAAGTGGTGGCTGAATGCTGAACTGATGCGTTTTACTGATGTAGATGGCTGAATGTTCATGCGTTTGAGGCGCCTAGGGCTTTAGGAGATAAATGCTGAAGAGAGATGGCTGAAACTGCAATCGCTTATGCTCCTAAGGCTAAGGATGACAAGTGCTTGATTGCTCTCTTGCTGAATATGATGAATGATGGAATGATTATGCAAAGGCTCTATTTATATGGGCAAGATGTGCTAGACTGCACATGTCCAAATAAAATATCTAAATGATGTATAAAATGCTGAAAATGTTGAGAAAAATACCAGAAAATTCCTAGATAAATACTGGATGCTATCTGGGGTTCCTGCAATGGTCCAGATGCTATGCATGAATGCTGTGCAATATGCAGGATGCTTTCTGATGCAAACTCTAAGGTTTCTATTGATTGTATATGCATGAATGCGTCTCTTTAAGTGGGTTAAGGGACTTAGACTGACTGACTGACTATGGTTGAGAATGACCTACGTAGCTCGTGC
Source organism: Cibotium barometz (assembly GCF_041138505.1). NCBI lineage: Eukaryota > Viridiplantae > Streptophyta > Polypodiopsida > Cyatheales > Cibotiaceae > Cibotium > Cibotium barometz. The sequence continues at coordinate 1,030,582 of NC_141073.1, forward strand.
CTGACTTATCCTGGACTGAGGATTACAATGGGGTCACGGCGTACGACAAATATCATCCTAAATGGAACTAATACTGTACAAATGTTGCACTGATGATGATGAGCCAGTTTGTCACCATGCACTACAATGCAGAGTGCATGTGACATTCCCTCCTGCTTAGCTTGGCGGCAGGTTCATGGCTTCCAAGTAGTGCGCTAACAACTGGGGGTACTCTTGAAAGAACTCCTTGTCTAGCCATACGGCCTCGTGGGTACCTCGATCTCGGAATTTCGTATAGAATTGATGTATCCGTCGACCGGAACCATGCTTCCAACAATGAAGAAGGATTTGCATGGGCTCGATGACTTCTGCTTCGTCTACCACGTCTGGCTGCTGTTCATCTGAAACATCAAACACTTATGGACCAACATATGGTTTTAGCCAAGAAACATGGAAAACATCATGCATTGTCCAACTGGTAGGCAACTTTAACTTCATGGAGACATCACTTAACTTCTTAACTATTGGAAAAGGGCCAAAACTACGGAATGAAAGCTTGGGACAACGTTTGCCCACTTGTTTCAATCTTTGTTTCATGATACGCAGATAGACCCAATCTCCTTTCTTGAAGTGGACATCTCGTCTAGACTTATTTGCCTATCTGCTATATGCTTCCTGTGCTTTGGTCAAGCGGTCCTTGACTGACTCAATGATCTCGGAAAATGCTTCCGTGGTTTTATTAGCCATCTAGAGATGGAGCCACCAATCTCGTCAAACAAAAGAGAAGAGAAACGGCGACCAAAGGCTGCTTCATATGGAGTCCGTCCGACATTGGATGAATGAGTGTCATTCAAGATAGCTTGGACAATGGAAGATAATGTTCCCATTGGACTGTTGGTCATGACAATATGACTTGAGAACATCAAAGGCCAACTGGTTATAAATTTCTGTTTGGCCATCTGTCTGCGAATGGAATGCACTAGACAACTGCAACTTAGTTCCAAAGTTTTCAAATAATACCCTCCAAAAATGCGAGGTAAACTTGGAATCTCTATCTGATGTAATGGTGCTAGGCAAACCACAAATTGGGTACCAATGCTTGAGAAACAGACGGGCTACGTCCTCGGCTGTGGTGGCTGGATGCTTGCATGGGATGAGCATGTAGAATTTAGTAAAGCGATCCACAATGGTGAAACACTGAGTGCTACGGGATCCGGTGAATGCTAGTAGAGGCCCTACAAAGTCCATAGATATGTTGATGAAAGGTCCATCGGGGATAGGTAAAGGTGGAACCTTTACTTTTTGACAAATCTTACAGGCTTGTACATGTGAATAGACATCATGTAGGCATATGCTCACTTATGGTAGTGCTATATGTGAACAGGTCTTAACCAAGGGCACTTTTTCCCATGTGGTTTTTCCCCTTGGACATCAAGTGTGAAAGGACACTCTAACATATAATATTTTGTACTTCTATATTATATGGATGTGGCACACATGCAAGGGTTGACTTGCATTTTGTGGATACCACACTTTTGGCTCTCTCTCTCTCTCTCTCTCTCTCTCTCTCTCTCTCTCTCTCTCATTTCTGTGTGTGAGCTTCTCTACCCTGCACCTAACCCTAATGTGCAGGTTTGTGTGTGTGAGTGTGTGAGTCCAACACCCAACATTTGGTATCAGAGCTGGGAGCTGGCCTTGAAATTCTGTTGCTGGAAGAAACCTGCGAAATTCCGTCGCCGTTGTGTTTTTTCGTCGCCTGCGAATTTCCGTCACCGTCCGTTCGTCGATTCCGTGCGTCCGTTCTGCCTTTGCTCCACCGTCCGGCCGCCAGATATACGGGCGGCACTAGTGGGGAGCCCACCTCCGCCGCCCAGCCCACGAGCGGCTCTTCCATCTCCAGCCGGCGGCCAGTTCCGTCGCCGCCCTTCCGTTACCCGTCGTCGTCGCCCAGCTTCGACCACGTCCGTCTGCTCCGTCTCGACCCCCTCGCCGTTCCGTTCCGGCCACAGCGCCCGGCGTCGCCCCTCCGTTCCGTTCTAGTCGCCGTCTGCTCTCGGCTGTCGTCGCTCGTTGCTGTTCCGTTCCCACGGCGCCCGCGTCATCCTGCTCCATTCGAGCCGGCACGTCCAACATCCGCTCGCGGCCACCCGTTCCAGGCCTCCCTGCGCCTCCGTCTGCTGTTCGCCTCCGTCTGCTGTTCGCCTCCGTCTGCTCCGTCCCGTCTGGTCCTGCCCGACACCAGCGTCGGGAGCCTGGATCCGTCACCTGTGTTCGCCGCTAGTGACTCCAGCGACTAGCTCGACAACTGTCCTCTGCACTCCTCGCTGCCTGCCAGCTACACGCACTAGCCTGCATCTTCGTGTATTCCTCAACGTTCATTCTCCAACTGCAACGACTCCCTCCAACGACGGTTGTGCACGACTTGGTCAGGCCGTTACCTCTATTCGACTGTATGCTCACTGCCAAGCACCTGCTTCCTCACAAGTGTTGCCAAAGGTATTTTCTGTACAAATTTTTGGTCAAACACAAATACAAAATCTGCAGCCAGTTATCCTCAACTGCGGACTGCAAGTGTGTCAAGCATATCCATATGTTCCAAATATATCCATATGTTCCAAGTACATCATGTACCTCCATATGTTTCAAGGTACTAGCCCCATCTGGTGAGCTTGTGCATCTTGTCTTTCCCTAGATCTGTGGTGTCATCTGTCCATCTGGCAACATCTCAATGCCTTTTCTTTGACCGATGTCCTTGTTCTTGATGGTACATCTTCATGGCTTGTCACACGTGTTAGATAAAATAAATGCATAATTACCTTATGCAAAAACTAGACACAAGCTAGTCAACAAACAAGTATGCATCATTCGCGTCTACTGGGTATTCCAGGTATTGGCCAGGTAGTCTGGAGTATCACATGCCATAAATCCAAGCATTATCTAGACATCAAAAACAGCACACACAGTCAAAGAAATTCAAACATACATCAGTATGCAATGCACAAGTAATGATCCTCTTGTTCATGGATTGTCTTGTCTGGTTTCATCGAAACCGTGTTGAGCTATCTGGCCACTAGGATTGCTCAGACTATCCTCAAGGCCACCTGGTCACTAGTACCGCCCGAGAGTTCTTCCATAATCGTTTGGGCCATCTTGTCACATTGACCGCTTGACTATGAGATCCAATACAGTCATCTGGGCCATTTGGTCGCAATGACCGTCTGATTGCGAAGTCCAATACAATCATCTGGGCCATTTGGTTGCAATGACCGTCCGACTGTGAAATCCAATATAGTCACCTAGGCCATCTGGTCGTAATGACCGCCTGACTGCGTAATCCAAGATATCTGGCATCGTTGCCATCCAATGGGTCATCTGGCATCGTTGCCTCCCATATACAAATCTAATTCTGGCATCGTTACCATCAATGGGTGAGTTGGCATCGTTGCCTCTCATATACAAATCTTGCTCCTTGGGCTATCGGGCATCGTTGCCACCTAAACTAGAGCATGTCCAAATAATCATTATAAGTAGAATAATGATCAATTCCAATCCAATACAGTGAAGAGGGCTAGAGGCACAATCCCTTCCTCTTGAATCTGTCTTGATCGCAAGATGTCCATATCTGTACTTCAAATACATCTGGACCAACCACTTTCTTATAAGCTCGAAGTATATCTGGATAGTCCTAGAAGTACTCCTTTGGCATCCATTTCGCATCCAATGGCGAATATTTCTCGAATTTCAAGAGGAACTTTTTGACCAGTGTCTTTCCTTTTTTTCTCATAGAATGAAACTCAATCTGTTCATGTTCTTCCACTCCTGGTGGATCCTTCAATACAGGGCCTCCGATACGTGGTTTTAATAAACTGTCATGGAAAACATTATATATCTTCCAATGATCTAAAAGGTCCAACCGATGACATACATGGTCGATCTTCTTGGTATCCTCAAAGGTCGATATACCATCATTCCCTGACTTTGGTAATCCAAAGATAAAATCAATAGCAATATTCTCCTATAGATCATTCAATGGGTGCAATAATCATGCTGGTGTTTGTCGATCAAACTTGACCTCCAAAGTAGGCCAATAGAAATAGCTCTCCAAAGCTTAAAGTGTAGTTAAGGTGTCTCTATGTCCCATGTAGGGAGGAGCTTGGAACTCTTCCATTACTTTGGCCTCAATTCCTTGTGTTATACATGACTTGGGTTTGTATCATAAGAAACCCTTCTTGATGACATAAAAAGTCACCAAATCTGTATTCTATTAATTTGTTCCAAAACATCTTTGAAATCCCCTTTGGTAGCATAAGGATCCTTCATCAAAGTGAAATCCATATGGTAACCCATAGAAACCTCATGGCTCAAGGGTCTTCGAGATAGAGTATTTGCTACTGTGTTGTCTTTACCATGGGTATGCATAATCTGAAGCCAAATAACTAGCCCATCTTATATGCTTTTCTGATATCTTAGGTTGAGACATAAAATACCTAAGACTTTGATGATCCGTCTTGATAACAAACTCAACACCCATAAGATAGCCATTAATTCTTTCTTGTAAGTGGGTGCGGTCTTTTCAGCTCCTTGAAGTCTTCGACTCTCATAGGCCACGGCATGGCCTTCTTGGTTCAAGACTGCTCCAATGCAATCCCTCCTGAGGCATCACACTCTACCGTAAATGGTTTTGATAAATCTGGAATAATCAATATTGATCCTTTGCTAGCATAAAACTTTAGTGCTTCAAAGGATTCTTTTGGCCCATCAAAATCCCAATGGCTTTCTTTGTCAAATCATGTAGTGGACTTGCTACCACGGCAAATCACTTGATGAACTTCTTGTAATAAGAGCATAAGCTAAGGAAACTTCGAACTACATGCACGCTAGTCAACTCTGGCCATTCCATAATAGCCTTGACTGTATCTGGGTCCATCTTGACCCCTTCTTTGGACACTATACGGCCCAACTAGTGAATCTTTGACAAAAAGAACTCACTCTTCTTGCCATTCACATACAACTTGTGCTTCCGCAATTCCTGAAATACCATATCCAAGTGCTTTCGATGCTCTTCTTCCTTCTTTGATTACACAATAATGTCATCAAAGAAAGTAGCTGCAAACTTTCTATGTGCTCGAAATATTCTTTTCATCATTCGGTTGAAAGTAGCCAGGGCATTTGAAAGACCAAAAGGCATCACCAAATACTCAGAGTCCAAAGGTAGCCTTGAATGTGGTCTTGTGAATGTCCTCTGGAACAATCCTGACTTGATGGTAACCACTCTTCAAGTCAATCTTGCTAAAGATAGTGGATCCTTCCAATCTATCTAGGATATCATCAATTCAAGAATAGGAAACTTGTTCTCTTCATAGTAATCTTGTTAAGAGCCCTCCTGTAAATCAATACACGTACGCCAAGAACCATTCTTTTTTTGAACAAATAAGACTGGGGAGAAAAAAGATAATGAGTTAGGTCTAATCAAACTCTCTTTCCAATTGCTCGGTCGTTTGCTTCATAATCTCCTCTTGTTAAGCTTCTTGGCATAATGTCAATGTGATGATCTTCCAATATCTCTGGTTTCTTACTTTGGCTTGTCGGGACAATTTGCAGCCAAGTGTCCCTCCTTTCCCTTACATGTTCCGAAGAAACCGCATCTGAGATAGCAAGCCTATGAGTAGCCTCCTTGTCTCCTCCACGAGAAATAGACCAAGTAGCTCTAGATCCTTCTGAGATAAGCTTTAACAGCTTCAACTCCTTCGGCTTTGGTGGCTCGATAGTTGATGAAATCTTCAAGCATTTGAGCCCTTCTTTGGTCCCGTTCCCTCTTGGTTCTCCAAGCAAGGAATTCTTCGTCTGTGAGTGGTCATCTGAATTACTGAGAGTCATGGTAGTCATCTGATGTCATGGTCGTGGTCTCATGAGAAATAGACTAGTGGCCTTGGTTTCCATCTTGAAATCCTGGATTGGCCTCATAGTTGTTCCCTTCATTAGGCCCTTGGTTTCCCTCTACTCTCAACATGGCTTTGTCACCCCAAGAAAGTTTCTTCAAGAGAAATCTAGCTCTGATACCACTATAAGCCTAGCGGGGCGTGTAGTGACAGACTCAACCTCGTGTCCAAGAGATAAAGATATAAAGAGAGAGAGAGAGAGAGGAGAGAGAAAAGGGAACGGGGATCTTGCACAATACACCACACTGAGCGGGGAATGGGCCCCGCCCCCTTTCAGGAATTTATTCAGGAACAATCCACGTGCACACTGGCCAGGATCAATACAATCAATGAATACAAAACAAAGAGATATGTCGATGTAGGATATCCAAGTCGATGTCGATGTCTAGGCACGAGATCTGTGATGCCGAGCACACCACGAGGATGACCCACAAGTATCTCTCACCGGGCTAGTACTAGATCCAAATCCAAATCCAAATCCAAGTTCAAGTCCAGATCCAAGTCCAAGTCCAAGTCCAAGTCCAGATCCAAGTCCAGACTCCAGATCCAAATCAATTCCAAGTCCAGATCTAGGTCCAAATCCAGATCCAAAACTAGGTCCAGGTCCAAGTCCAGATCCATGTCCAAGCTATTTGTCCAAGTTCCATGCCCAAGCTTCAAGTCCAAGTTCAAGCTTTCATGTCCAAGTTCTATGCCCAAGCTTCAAGTCCAAGTTCAAGTTGTCATGTCCAAGCTATATGTCCAAGTTCCATGTCCAAGCTTCAAGTCCAAGTTCAAGCTATATGTCCAAGTTCCATGCCCAAGCTTCAAGTCCATGCTCCATATCCATGTTCCATGCCTAAGCTCCATATCCAAGTTCCATGTCTAAGCTCTATATCCAAGTTCCATGCCCATATATTCCAAGCTCATACACAAGGTACACATGAGAGATGTGTAGATGATGAAGTATATGACGACCAATAGTAAACTCAATGCCCAATCCAGAGGTAGAAAGCGTTCCCCAACAAGGTTGAAAGAGAGCCGACCGATGTTATCAAATAATAGATGGCGCTGACAGTTCTGTCTGGTGGCAGATGACGGAGCTGGGTGGCACATAAGCAAGAGGCAGCGCTTCTTATGGTGCAGCCAGGTTCAGGAGGTTCAGGCGGTTCTGTACGGCAATATGGTGATGTTGGAAGCACACAGCAACTGGCAGCAACAGTTAGTGGCACAGCTTCTGTAGATGGCAACCAAACAGGGAGCAACAAGTAGACGATGTCAGTAGCAGCCGGCTGTAGACAATGCTGGTTTCTGGTTGCTGGTGCAGGGGGGTCGGAACAGCAGTACAACGGTGCTGGCCGTAGATGACAGAGAGACGACGCACAGTACAGCAGCAGGTAGCGGCCAGGTGGCTGGTGACAGCAGGTGCAGCAGGCTGGCTGGGTCGTGATTCAGATGGTGCTAGTAGGCACAACTAGGCAGGGAAGGGGTGCTGGCAGCAGCTGTAGAAGCAGCGCTGGCAGATGTAGTAGCAGTATTGGCAGCGCAACCAACACAAGGCTGTGGGCGGCATTGGGCAGCAGGTGGAAAACAGATGGCACAAGAAATCGTTCTTCGGGTGACGAACAACAGCTATATGATGGTTGATAGATGGGCAGCAGAGCAGGTGTTGGTGGTCCTGACGGGTTGAAGGTGTAACTATTTGGCCCTTCGAGCTCTTTTTCACATGAAGGAACTCTTTCTCGGACACATGGACAGGTTGGTGGACACATAGGAATAGGGTTCTTAAAACTGGCACAAGAAAAAGCACCAGTCTTGGTCAAAAAGCAAGAAGTCAACTATGTTGACCAAGAGCTGAGGGCATCATTGGAAAGAGGACATTGAATTCGATCAAAAAGCTAAAAGCCGCTTTTTCAAAAAGCAGCTCCAAGGCCAAAAGCAAGGCCCTAAAGCTAGAAAAGCAAAACAAGAACTTTTGACTAATTTTACTATTAAAAAGACCAAAAGCAAAGTAAAAGGCAAAAACAAAGCAAAAAGCATCACTTTTTGGCAAAAAGCAAGGCTTCCCCAAGTATAAAAGAAGCATGAGCCTCTTTTAAGCATCAAGTTTGAAGAAGAACCTCTTCATCGCGTTGTCATCTTCGTTGAAGCGTGGAGATCATCTTCTTCATCATCATCTACGGACCAAATCATGGAGTTTTCCATCGCTGCCTGCTCTGATTTCAGAACGCCTCCATCAATTGCAGTGCCACGTCATCATCTTTCCGTACAACTGCACAGATCCGTACGGCCGTAGAGAACTTTACGGACAGAAAATTTCAGAAACCCTAAAACTGCTCCAAAAACTACTTTTTGGATGTTTTATCGCCCGAAAACCATTAAAACAGGTTTTATAACAGTTTTCTTGCGAGAAAGAGCTTTCCATGGTTTTCTTCATGGACAAGGCTATAGGAGTTGTGGAGATTACTCATGGGATCAGCGAGTGTTTCCTAGACTTGGACTTGGATCTGGACTTAGACTTGGATTTGGATCTGAACTTGGATTTGGACTTAGACATGGATCTGGACTTGGATTTTGGACTTAGACTTGATCTGGACTTGGAACTTGGACTTGGATTTGGATATTGGATCTGGTACTAGCCCGGTGAGAGATACTTGTGGGTCATCCCCATGGTGTGCTCGCCATCAGAGATCTTGTGCCTCGACATCGACATCGACTTGGATATCCTACGTCGGCATATCTGTTTGTTTTGTATTCATTGATTGTATTGATCTTGGCCAGCTTGCCCGTTGATCGTTCCTGAATAAATTCCTGAAAGGGGACGGGGCCTGTTTCCCACTCAATGTGGTATACTGTGCAAGATCCCTATTCCTCTCTTCTCTCTCTCTATATCTTTATCTCTTGGACATGTGGTTGAGTCTGTCACCACACGCCCCGTTGGGCTTACAGTGGTATCAGAGCAGGATTTCTCTTGAAGAAACTTTCTTGGGGTGACAGCGCCATGTCGAGAGTAGAGGGAGACCAAGGGTCTTATGAAAGGAGTAACCATGAGGTTGATATAGAAATTCTTGATGGGAACCAAGTCATCATAAGAGTACCATGACTCTCAGCAGTTCATACGATTTTTCAAAAAATTCCTTGCTTGGAGAAGCAAGAGGGAACAGGACCAAAGAAGGACTCAGATGTTTGAAGACTTTATCAAAGAACGAGCCATGGAGGCCGAAGTAGTGGAATTCGCGAAAGCTTATCTACGAGCCAAAGGAGTTACCATTGTAGAAGGATCTATAAAGCTACCCGGTCTTTCGGAGTAGTCGTCACCTCCAAAAGCAGCATCAAATTGGTTGACAAAGGATAAAGCTTTTTGGGAATCCTGCTTTCCATGAAAAGCATCAAACTTGACGCTCTTCTCTCTTGGCTTGAAGTCCATCTTGCCGGTTGATGTAATTTCCTTTGCCTTCCTTTCTCTCACCTGTCCCGAAGAAGCTGCATCTGAAAAAAAAGTTAGCCTAGGAATAGCCTCCTTGTTTTGTCTAAGAGCTCTGGTTACTGCTTCACTTTAGGTTCCGGCCTCATTTCGTGGAGATCCAAGAAGCATACTACAGTTTCTCTTTCTTCCATTGAGATTGAGCACTGTGCTTATTTGGATACTTGCTGCGAGCTATTATGGTTGATGTAGATGGTAAGTAATCTTGATGTTCTTTCGGACTCTCCCATTCGCATTCTTACAGAGACAGCCAGAGTGCCTTGGCATTGGCATGTACTTCATCTTTTCATGGCAGGACTAAGCACATTGAGGTTCATTTTCACTTTGTTCGTGAGCTGGTCGTTGACGGCATCATTTCTCTGAAGTATTGCCACTCTTAGGACAACCTAGCTGAGCTCCTCACCAAACCTCTTACTATTGATAAGCTCCTTACCTGTATCTGAGTCAGACCACCGTGGTGGAGCTGAGAGGTGTTGGAATGATCATCTCTAGCCCCGTTTGAACCCTTTTATGCCCCCTTTTATTCAGCATATCTATTTGATATTTTTGGGTATTTTCCCACCTTTTATTAGGCATTTTTCCTAGTCGTGGACTTTGTCCTCAGTCATGGGTTTTTATGTTGGCTGACCAGCCCCTTCATGATGTATATAAGAACAGGCTTTTTGCCATTTAATTCATTCATCATTTTTGCTCAAGAGGTGGATCATTGCTGGCTGCTCCAAGTCTCTCCTATGCTTCCGCTTGCTGCTTTCAACCATTCTCTCACACTCAGAACTGGTAAAACATAATAGCTTCACCATACCAATGACGAAACAAATTGTTTCATCAATCATCGATCCAATCATAGTTGCAATCACAAGCAACAACACTCCAATCATCAACAATCCCAATCTATTTCTTTCCCCTTACCTGTACTTGATTCACAATCAATGCTTCTTGCCTTCGGTCAACTAACACTCAAACAAAAGGATAGATGCATCAAGAAACCCTATTTGTAGCTTATCCTAGCATCCCATACCACTAGGATATATTCCATGTAAGACCTCCTATAGACGTATAAGCCCAAGTTAGAGCGATCAATTCCTTCCTGGACCCGGTTTTGATACAACCAGACTCCTACCTGAATGTTGGCGACTTTCAGCTTAGACTTCACATCAATCTGCCAATACAACATTCCCTATAATCTTCTCCTTTAAATTTTGGGGCTACCATAAGTGCATAGCACTTAAAAATGACAAACCATGTCGACACCCTAAGTGATGTTGTGCATGTAGCTACTCACTGGCGCAAATCACAACCATAATTGGCTAGCTAGTATCTGAGTATTGTTACCACAGCTAAGTCCTACCTAGGAATCTCGTGAAGAGCATTGGCAGACCTAGTCTTCTACACGAATAAGAGAAGATTTAAGATGTGAGGACAAGATGTTCTTGACATACTAAGTACTCTGAATATTTGGTGAAATAGAAGGATAGGCCAAAGGAACGAAAGTAAGCAATGCAAATTCTAAAAAAGAGATTTCTTGATATTGTCTCGAAGGATGTGAATGATTCTTAGGGGGAGGAAATGTTATGTCATGTATCACGGAATCCCCCTAGAACGGGTGTGTAATTAGGGAATGTAGAGGGATTATCCCAATGCTCGAGATGGCTAATATGAAGAGGGAAGGCCGCAATGCATTATTTTTAATTGAGGTGAAGGGCCCAAAAGAGGGTTTTAGCCTTACGAGAGGACAGGCCACTTGGGAAGCACCAGGCAAGGGGGGTTTCAGCCGAGCCTGTGGGTAGAAGCCCAATTGAGAAGTTTCTAAAAAGGGGCTTTGAGGAAAGAAACATACATGCTGGGGGGATGCAAGTCTTGGAGGTGCATTGAAGGAAGAAGCCCTGTCTACAGTTTGTGAACTGTTTTGTGTATTAAATAGAAGCAACAAATTAACAATACAGGCTGAATTAGGGTTTGGGGTTGCATAATTGAGAGAATTGGGACTGCGATCTTGTAGAAGATGTACCAAATGCCTGTTTGTAGGTTCATAAGTGCTTGCCATTCTATGCATATGCAAAGCAGCAAAGCCCATACATCTGTAATTGCTTGCCATTCTATGCATATGCAAAACCTACTTGTTTGTGCTTAAGAGTAATAAGTTCCATACCTTTTGCCTGCAGTATGGAAGGTACAAACGCAATATTCTCCTTGAAGATCTGAACAATAGGTGGAAACGACACATACTTTATACATCTGTATGGATTTTCATCATCTTGCAGTCACAATTGAGTATAAAGCTAGACAAATGTTATTTCTATAAAAAATCCTGTTTGAAATCACGTTTTTTCCACCAACATTCTATATATGCTATATCTCTGCAGCCCAAAACCCCTTTGGAGCCTTGTGAATGGATTAACAAGTTGATGACCAATTTGTGGCTCAGTTTTATGGAGCCAAAACTCTCAAATATGTTTTCCACAATCATGATGGTAAGTTTCAGGGTGTCGGTAAATTTAACCCTCCTGTCTTTTGAGCTTTGCTGGCATGTATTCCTATTTCTCCTCGTTCGATGAATGGGTTTGAAGATTCAAATATTCTTCAGCTACATGCTTTTCATCGGGCTCTGTAAATTCTGTTCTTCTTCAAAAAAGGGCAGGCATCCTTTGTGTCATCTCATAGATTAGACTGTTAAGCTGGTGTTTGCTTGGGCTGGAAGTTTCACAATGTATTGTATAATGTGTACTTTGGGCTTTAAAAATGCAGAAAAGATTGAAGGAGAAAAGGCCTCACCCATTTGTACGTACAGTGGTGCCTCCTTACCTACAGTGCTATTTTTGCATTTTAAAATCATTGCGTTTTATATGATTTCGTGCTTGGCGACTTCTTAAGTCTGCTTTTGCTCTACAGAGAAGCATTGAGCTGCAGGAGTTTTTTCTTGGTATATCTCCTCCTAGTTTGGGATTGCAAAGAACATATTGGTTAACTGAAGCTGACGAGGTTAGTCTTACAGCAAGCTGCTGTTTTCATCTGGGTTATTTAAGTTGTTTGCACGTTTGCTTCCAGGCTTCTTTTTATATTCTCTCTTTTTTCGGTGCTGTTCCAAAATATTATCAGCCATACGGATTCCTTCAGCTTGACTATTTGCCTTGTCAAAGGGAAAAATAAGACTTATCCATGCCTAGAAGTGTGAGCGCATGCCCATGGCCATCCTTGCATTATTGCAAATTTCGATGCATTCATATATGTGGATGCTTGTGCTTGTGCATGTGAAGGTTCCACATCACAGTCTATAGGTCTAAAGCTGTAACAAAGAAAGTAACTCTTAGTCGATGTTGTTTGGGTTGTGGTGTATTGCTCTTGACTGAGGCCATTCTTGATGCTTGAGTTTGAAGCAAGCTCTGCACATGGGATTTGAATGGGAAACCAATGAGATGAAGGTGCTTTTAGCAGCAAAACTGGCAGGCCCTTTCAAAGGCATGGCTCGCTTTGTCATCAATAGTCTTCACATCAAGGGTGATGTAAATTTTCCTCTCTTTTTTGTCTTTGGGATAAACTGTGTCTGGGATTAAGAGAAAAGGGGACTGTCTTTATGTGATCCCTTCTTTTACTGGCAGCTTCGGATTGTACCAATTCTTGATGGTCAGGCTTTTGTCTATTCTTTTACAAGTCCTCCTGAAGTCCGAATTGGTCTGGCATTTGGAGGTGGAGGACAGTCTCTTCCTGCCACAGAATTGCCCCCTGTTGCATCTTGGCTGGTCAGGGCTTTGTATGCATTAATCTTAATAGCAAGTTCTCTGTTTGGATTGCTCTAAATGTGTGGTCGCATTAATCTTACAAACAGGAGAGATTGTTTCTAGACACTATGGTTAGAACTATGGTTGAGCCTCAAAGGAGATGCTTCCCTCTGCCAGCTGTAAGTATGAAGAAGCGTGCCACTGGTGGAGTGATATCTGTAACAGTTATATCGGCAGAAAATTTGGCTTCTGTGGCTAGTTCAAAAATGCAATCTGATAAAAGATCATATACAAATGGATCTGGGATTGCACATGGAGGTTCATTTTCCAGGCGAATGACCACCTTTGTGGAGGTAACCTTGGAAGGCTTGACCAGGAGCACACAGGTCTCCCAGCATTGCGGCTCACCAAGATGGAACGATTCCTTCAATATGATTTTACACGAGAGTGCGGGCACCATCCATTTCAATGTTTATGAGCAGGGTTCAAGCAATGTAAAGTATGACTTTCGTGGCAGTTGTGAAGTGAAGGTGAGTTTTATTATGTCACAAGGGGTCCTAGGAACATGTAGTTGAGGAGATGAAGCAAGATACAGAAATAACTTTGTTCTCTGCTACAGGGATAATGCTTCTCTAATCAAGTCTCCTGTCAATTAATTTGAGATATGTTCACCAACAATGTTCAGGTCAAATATGTTGATGATGGATCAACTATATTTTGGACTTCTGGGTCTAAAAACCGAGTGCTTGCAGATCGTGCTGAGAATTGTGAGAAGGAAGTTGTAATGGAGATACCTATCCATGGATATGGGGATGCAAAGGTATGTTTGAAATGCTGTACTATAACGCTTTGAGGCACAGCTTGACAACGGTGCCCGCTTCAAACTGTTGAGGATCCTCATGAAATGCTTGTAATAACTTCGTATTGGATTGACCTTGACTTTCTTTTGTGCGGCACAGCTGTCTGTGAAGCTTCTGGTTAAAGAGTGGCAGTTTACTGATGGATCAAGGACTGGTGGTGATTCTTCAAATGGGACAATTTTGAGCGCACTGCAATCTTTACCTAGCTTTGAAACACACACAGGGAGAACACTAAAAATCATGGTCTTGGAAGGTAGAAATCTTGCTGCAAAGGACAGAACTGGAAAAAGCGATCCTTATGTACGACTACGTTATGGGAAGGTGATTTTTTGTTTTTATAACATTTTCAATGCTCAAATGGAGATTTTACTTTTGCCTACCCTAACAGGTGCGGAGTGGTTTTGCTATATCTAGGAATTTGTAAAACTGTTATCATTGTTTTGTCACTTGTCACTTGATCCACAAGAAGTTCTAGCACTCAGAAAATTACCAGCAAAGGATTAAATTTTCTTTTAATTTGGGAAAATTTCTGATAATGTTCAGGTTGTATGCCGATTATACTCCAATAGTTTTAAAACCCTAGTACCCTTCCACACAAGGTTTTTGTGAGGGTTCCTTATAAGAGTAGAACCAATCACAAGCACAAATGGAAACAGTCCTAGTTTTATTCGCAGACAGTCCCATCAACAGTAGATTGAGGCAGCTAGGCTTAGAGGATACGGCCATTTCTTGAATCTTGAATCTGGCATGAGCAGGTCAGAGGATGAGTGTAGATAGATGTGCACAGCTAGGTGTGGATGGGAGTACTATGCTCAGGAGGCTTATGCAACAATCCCCGCTCCCTCTCCGCGGGGGTCCTCTTGCTTTGGGTTCTTCGAACTTGCATTTCTTCAGGCCCAGCCAAGACTACACGGAGTCTCTTCCTCTCGAGTCAGCTCAATTATACCGTCTCCTCCAACATCACCGGAGCATAATCCTGGCTCACCCCTTTTGAAGATGGACTTCTTAGTGGACCATTCATTCTTAAGGTGGTTCTTGCTAGAGGTGCTTTCACAGCTCGACATTGTGGCACCGTTGTGTATTTGTGCGGTGCTCTAGTAGTCTTTACCATCCCCATAGAATGTGGGCTCAGTTGTCTTCTCTTTCCCCCTTTTGAAAGTGGCCTTCTTAGTTGACCATTCATTCTTAAGATGGTTCTTGCTAGAGGTGCTTTTGTGAGAAGTCAGTGGCGCCGCCACATCCAAGCACAACCCAGGCCATCAGGACGACTAGGCAACGCACCACGAGCAATACCTCAAACCCCCCACCGGGCTCCCCTCTTCCGGTGTGCTGCTTGATCCCTACAAAGACTGGCCGGGGGAGATGACACTGACAAGGTGCCACTTAGCCTATATGTAGCTCTTCGACTTCCCATGTGCTCATGTGGGATAATCCAACACACCTTCCAGCCGTTTCATGCTGGAATTGCCTCCAACACCCTCCTCCATTCGAGCCTCCTGAAGGCAGGAGCGAGGCACAAGCCTGAGCTCTGATACCATGTGAGAAGTGGCAGCAGTGTCTACAGGTCCAAGCACAACAGGCCATTAGGACAACCAAGCAACGCTCCACCAAAGGTGACCACCACCCCCCATTGGGCGCTGCAACAAACCACACCACCAGGTTCCCATCTTCCATTGTGCTGTCCCCCAAAAATACTTGCCAGGGGAGATGAGTGACAAGGTGCCACTCTAGCCTATCTATGGCTAGTCAACTTCCCATGCCTCTTTATGTGGGATAATCCAATACACCTTCCAGCCATTTCATTCTTGAATTGCCTCCAACATCTTTCACAGCTCGATTGTGGCACTGGTGGGCGGTGCTCTAGTAGTCTTGACCATCCCCATAAGTTGTGGGCTCATTTGTCTTGTCCTTCCCCCTTAGTGTGAGGTGAGGTTGCGCCACTCATTAGGCGCCACACACACACTCTCTCCATGCTGCCCTTCTCTCTCTTTTAACCCTTATCCGTTGCTTTCTCTCTTTGCTGCCTGCGTAACATTTCTCCTCTCTTCGCTGCCTTTTTCTCTCTTAGAAGCCTGCATGAGCCTCTGTGGGCTGCTTTTTTTGGGCTATGTGCCCCTTAGTGGGCTGCGCCCATGTGGACCTTGCACAGGATGGGTCACCCATTTATTGCATGCATCAAGCTCTCTTTGTGTTGGTGAAGCTCCATGAGGTATAGTCAAAGACATCTCTGATCAGGGTAATCCATGACCTGGGAGAGTGGCCCAAATCCATCTCTGATAAGGCAATGAAATCTCCCTCTGATCTCATAATATACAGGGCATCTACAAATGTAATGCTCCTCTGTGTCAACCAACAGATCCTCTCCTCTCTATCAATCCTGACAGCTCTCCCTGTCTCCAGCTACAAGTGATGTGAGGAAACCCTAATCTGGCCTATAGCTATCCTCATTGCACTTGTGTGTGTGTGTGTGAGAGAGAGAGAGAGAGAGAGAGAGAGAGAGAGAGAGAGAGAGAGAGAAAGAAAGAAAGAAAGCTGTATTAACTTCTACTAGAGGCCGAACTCGACCTATGAGACAAATCAATGTACAACTGTCAATGTCTTCTGGATGTCCAGAAAAAAAGGACAAAATGAACATGAAATAAAGTATGAAAGTACTGAGCTAGTGGGGGGGTGTGATGGATGGAGCACTATTGCTAGAGGCTCAGTATGCAACCTATATGCGTAGGGTATACAAGAATGCAATGCAGAGCTGAGAGAGAGATTGTATTAAACATCTACGAAAGACCCAAAGTGTTACATCCCGATAGGCCTAGGTTTAGGGCTAGGGGCGTGTAGCACTAAGGATTAGGGTGAAGCCTTAGCTTGGGCATGGAGACCTGAGCAGCTAGCCATGGAGGTTCATAGATGAAAGCCATGGCTATGGTGTTGGAGCCGATAGTGATAGAGATAGAGATAGAAAGAGAGAGCTAGAGAGAGAGTGAGAAGTACACGACTCAAGAATGATGTGATAGTTGCTTGATTGATTTTCAATGAAGTACATATACCTTTTATAAGTAGAAAGGTTCTAGTAAAAGAGAAGAGCAGCTAGCTATGGAGGCTCATAGATGAAAGCCATGGCTATGGTGTTGGAGCCAACAATGATAGAGAAAGAAAGAGAGGGAGAGAGAGCTAGAGAGAGAATGAGAAGTACATGACTCAAGAATGAAGTGATAGTTGTTTGATTGATTTTCAATGAAGTACATATACCTTTTATAAGTACAAAGGTTCTCCTCTTGACATCAGTGGTTATTTCACATCACACACAAATATCTAGATACTATTGATACCGCTCTAAGAGGTCGTTCACACACACAAACACATAAGTGGGTGTTTACTTTTTTGCTAGAGGATGTTCACATATGCACACACATATTCAGGCTGAATAGCGTTTCTCACACACACACTACCACACTTATATGAGTGAGTTCACATAGGTAAGACCTTGATTCCTAACAATCTCCCCCCTCAAGGGATTACCTCATGGTGTGTCAAGGATAAATCTAGTCTCATGGCTCTGGTTTCTCATGCCAGTTATAGGATCCCAAGGGTAGAGTGCACAAGATCAGATCACAAACATAACTGAAAACAAGATCAGATCACAAACATAACTGAAAACAACACGCAATGTTGCAAGTACAAACGCACTTAGATCAAGCACACACTCACCACAGCCACCATGGAGATAAGGCCTCACTTCCTAACGAACCCTCCTCAAGGGCTATCTCTCTTGCTATTGCAAGGATAAATTAGGACCCGTAGTCAAATCCACATGGCCTACATCATAAGGTGACGAGAGGTGGTTACGACCATGATAAACACTTGATCTAGAGCACAAAAACACAACTTGGTCTAACATACAAAACACAAACGTATATCTTGTCATAGAAAAGACACAATGAACTTTTACACACATAGGGAAAAACACACATTTGTGCTCTGTAGAGCAGCACATTTATCATCACCACCCCTTGATACCAACTTGGCCTACTCATTTGGTGGCTCAGATGTTGCATCATACCATAGAGCACAATTTTCATCTTATGCTCTGGAAAATCAAAGGTTTCCAAAGATTAGGGTAGGGTTTTTTTTGAATCTGAGGCTACAGGAGGCTGAAGCAACTCTCCAATGCTTGATATACACCCTCAATTTTGAAAAATGTTGGGGGATCTGAGATTAATGCTTCGATTATGCAAGATTTTTAGAAAAAATGAAAAAGCCCCAAAATAATTTTTTAAAATCTTGAGTGATATTCTGCAAAAGCACTTCGATTTGTTGATTTTGGAATTTCTGTAGATAATTTTCTTTGAGATGTGTGACGACGCAGTTCATGTGGTTGCTTGCACTAGTCGAGCTTGCGGGCTGTAGCAATTGCTATGTGCAATTTGGTGATTGTCGGTGCCGCTGCTATGTGTTGCTCTGTGATTGTAGTGCTGGGTAGCAGATAGAGCTAACTAAGCTTAGCTTAGCTATGACAAGGGGCGGCAGCATTCAATGCACGCGTAGGCAGATAGGCGGCAGCAACGATGGTGAGAATGGTCTCAGACAGGGAGGAAAGGAATGCTCTACCATGTTGGAATAAGAGAAGAGCAGCTAGCTATGGAGGCTCATAGATGAAAGCCATGCCTATGGTGTTGGAGCTGATAGTGATAGAGAGAAAGAAAGAAAGTTATATTAACATCTACAAAAGAGGCCAAAATGACCTATGAGACCAAAAGATTACATCATGTCCATGGAATACATCATCATGGGTGCTAAAAATAAAAGAAAGGAACAAGAGCTAAAATGCCAAAGCTGATCCCAATACAAAGAGCGTCAAGCTCTCACATCACCCTAAAATATCCTGGCACTACATCATGGTACCCAATGTAGTAAAGCTGGGCCGACGAGAGAAAGTCCTGTGGTGGTGGGAAATGATGGCTCTGATCCTCCTATGGTGACGGGAGCATGGGTGGGGGCCATGGGGTCGGGGGCGTCGGGCTCTGCATAGCTTGATGGCTCTGTCTAGTGTCACTCCTCTCGGCCGGGCTCCTGCATCAACTTGGAGGTCGAATGTAGTGGGTGGATCTGCTTTCGGAGCTCTAGTCTGGAAGAAGTCAGTGAGAGCTCTCTTTGTTGGTCCTCGGGTGGGTGTAGTTGGTCTGGGCTGCAATAAGGACTCCCTATGTCAGTGGGACTCGAAGGAAGAGCCCCAGGCATCTTTGGTCTGGGAAATCCATGATCCTGGAAAGTGGTCCAAATCCGCCTCGGAAGAGGCAGTGGAACCTCCCCCTGACCTCATAGTATACGGGGCATGGGCATATATAGTGGACCTCTGTCTCAGCCTCTTTATGACAAAGCTGGCATATCCTGTCCTCTGGTGCAACTGCCCACGAGACAATGAGAAGTACACAACTCAAGAATGATGTGATAGTTGCTTGATTGATTTTCAATGAAGTGCATGTATCTTTTATAAGTGCAAAGGTTATCCTGGTGATATCACTGCTTATGTCATAGCAAACACAAATATCTAGATATTATTGATACCTCTCTAAGAGGTGGTTCACACACAAACACATAAGTGGGTGTTTACTCATTTGCTAGAGGATGTTCACACACGCACACACATATTCAGGCTTCATAGCCTTTTACACACACATACTACCACACTTGTATGAGTGGGTTCTCACAGGTAAGATCTTGATTCCCAACACTTACCTTATTCACACAGTACAAACATTTCAGCATACAATGTAGTCACACTATTCACACGTTGGTGTAGCAGGCTTGTGAACCGGACATCTGTAGAGCAGGTAGAGCAGTGGCATTTTCGGGCACATCTCTGGGTCATCGCAAAGCATGGAACTGGAATCCTGCACATTTGGATCCATGCATTGGCCGCAAAATGGGCAGAAAAACTGTGATTCGAGACACTCAGATCCACACAATGGCCTCAATTTGGGTAGCACGAAGATTACCTGGCCCCCGTAAAGTTGTACGAGACTGGAGAGGACCATTTCAGTGGCCAAATGATGAAAACCAAACCCCCCACCGCCCCCCCCCCCCCCCAAAAAAAAAAGAAAAAAGAAAAAAAGAAAAAAAAAGAAAACCGTGCTTCCCCTCCTCCCCTCCACCTCAGCTTTTAAACAATTGTTCTTAACTGAAAAGCATTGGGGTATGCCTAAACAAGCTGCAGATAGTTGGTGAAGTATTCTTTGTCAACCCACCTTGCATTTATAGGAATATACTTTTTTTGAATTCCACAAGGTGTGGGCTAAAATGCACATACTTGCTGCCCCTCGTGCTTTTTGCTCCAATTGCTTGCCCTTTGTCCCCTTTCACATGAGGTAGCATCTGTTGGACAGCTTTGTAATGTGTGCTTATGCTTTTACAGGCTGGTTAGACTTGGCATTTTTCTTCATAGCCTCTATTGACTGCGCACAGACCTCTCTGTAGCTTGCGTTAATGGCTGAGGCTGCACTGGTGAGAAAGATACAATTCAAGAGATAAAACGCAGCAGTAAAAAAACACATCATTGAAGGAGTATGAAACATAGCTAAGGTGGCTCTTGTAGGTGAACATGGTTTCAGCCATGAGAGAGTGTGAGTGGAAGGAGAGATGGAGAGATCAAGCCATGGTGACTTGGTGCATAGACATGGATGGGTGGAAGAGAGAGAGAGAGAGAGAGAGAGAAAGAAAGAAAGAAAGAAAGATTTTATTAACGTCTTCCAAAAGACCGAACTCGGCCTATGAGACAGATCGGTGTACCTGTATGGGGTATCCTCTGTCATCCCAACAAAATGAAAAAGTACTGAACTAAAAAGCTGAATCTGGGTGTGCAATAAGTACAATGAGTGGGGGAGGGGATGGAGCTCTACTACTAGGAGAATGCAAAGCTATATGTGTCCGACCATTTGGTCCATTCCTAGTTTTTGCGTCTCGTTCACTTGAGGCCAGGCCGGTGTCTCATGTGAAGAGGCCAGTATTTTGCTGACATGGACGGGAGCCAGACTGGTGCCACCCGTGTGTTAGCAGGATGGTGTCGTATGGACGGGAGCCAGACCAGTGCCACCCGTGAATGACCTGGACTGTGTTCGATCCATGGGACTGTCACGCCATGGAAGAGCCAGTATTCGTGCCGTGTTTTACCTATGGGACTGTCACACCATAGGGAAACTCGTGCCTGGAACTGTGTCTTACCTATGGGACTGTCACTCCATAGGAAGACCAGGTTTTTATGTTTTTATGTCGTGCCAGTTTTGTGCCGACAGATATTTTGTACTTGTTCCATGAACGGGAGATATGTCCATGTTACTATTTGCACATGCACACATATTTTGCATGTTTGAAACTGTTTTCGCATGACATGTATTTGTGTGTTTGCCTGCTTGACGTGTTACTTACTGAGCGGGGACGCCTGCCAGTGAGTCGTGAAGTCTGCCATGTATTCTGACGAGTTTTGGTGCATGTGAACAGGTGGTAAGTATGTTGCACATGTTGTTTTTAATATTTTATTCTAACCCCTTTGTTTTATAAGGTTAGGTGTTCACATTTACTTAAATATGGGCACCCCCTTTGGGCACCCACTTAGGGGCCAAGGTGGGGAGCCCCACTTTAAGTGAGTGTGGGGGTGGGCATGGGCACCTACCCAAACTCCCCACCCACATGCAAACGTGGGTATCACCAAGTTAACTTCACTTTAATTTTATTAAAAAAAGCTCCCTCCTTCAAGCGTAGGAATGGAATCGCTTCTTGCGTTTGTTCATCACCCATCGCTACCACCTTCTTGCGTGGAGAAACCGGCGACCATCTTCTCTTCGCTTGTTTTTTCCCAAGCGGCTGGCTGCCTTCCTTGCACGACTGCAGTACCCTCTGCTGCTGGCTGCGCCTGTCTCTCTACAGGCGGCTGACTTTACTGCAAGTGGGCTGCGCCTGTTTTCCAACAAATTGCCACAGCAGGCGCCTGCATCACTTCTCTTTCCCTTCCTACAGGCGGCTACTCTCCCAGGTGACAGTACTTGCAGGCTGCCCATCCTCTTCCGGCTGCGGGCTGCTCATCTTCTACCGGCTGCACCTCTCCAAGCTACGCATGTCCCTACAGACGGCTGGGGCTATGCGCTTGTGTTCCGGCCAGTAAGAACATTGCCCTCAGGCAACTCTGTTTGGGTTCCTCTACACTGCAGCCAAGCCTCTCCTCCTTTGCAAGTGGATGCTTCTTCTCTCACAGCAGGCGGCTGTACGCTTTGTGGTGGTGCTTGTCTTGATGGTTCTACACGAAGCAACTGTTTCTACAACAAGGGTGGCTTCATATTCTACACAAACACCACAAGTTTTGGTTTTCTATCAACCATCTACAAGTAAGTGATTTTCAGATTTGAATAAAGTAATTTATGTTTAAATCTGATAAAGGATTCATCCCGCTCGGCCAACACCCGTTCGGTGCCGGGTTGTCCAAGCTATATTGGCGAACCTCGGTCCATAGGTGCTGAGATCGGGAGAGCCAGGCGTTAGTACGAGAGCGCCTGTTTGTGCGTGGTCTCGGAACACCAGTGAGGCGCTCTCCGCGGAGTCCAGTGAAAGCACAGGACCGTAGAGATTGGACCACACTAGTGGTCGTTCTGCTTCGAGTTTTCTTCATCGAAATTCGAGCCTGTTTGTTTGGTACTGTTTTCATATGTACATGGACATTATCTGGTTCTCAGAACCCATGGAGCATTGTATTCATTAAATACTCCCAATAAATATATCATATATTGAGGGGGGGGGGTCGGCCCGTTCCGGCCCCAGTGCTGGTGTCCATCTTTCCATTTCTGTTCATTTATTTTTTCAAGTTGTTTTAAGTTGTCCATTTCAAATTTGTGGTTTTAAAGTTGTGCTATTAAGCGTGTGGGTGTCCAACGGAGTCTTTCCCACTTGACGGGATCGGTTTCATTGGTATCAGAGCACGGTTGTTTCCCTCTTCCTAGTGGGGAAACGAACCTGTGTACTGGACATCCCGCTTTTAGCAAACTTAAAACACAATGGACAGCCAAGGCAACCCTTTGGAAGTGCCAAATTCGAGGGGTCCATCTAGTGCCTCTCGTGGGTCTGATGCCCTGCGAGGTAGACACAAGCCCCTTGAAAGGGTTATGGATCGTGAATCAAAGGGTCAACTGTCTCCAGGGAAGACAGTTATGTTTGAAGAAGAGCCTGATGCTATGAGGGCTGAAATGGAACATATGAGAAAACTTTTGCAGGCTCAAGAGCAAGAGTTAAAGTTTTTGCATGAAGATCCCCATCTGCAAAGTGCTATTGAAGCCAGGAAGGCTGATGCTATGGTTGATGTAACTTTTGAATCAATGGCTCGTGAAGTGGGCAAGAAACCAAGGGAGTTGGCACTTGCCTATCTCCTTCGCAAAGGTGATATCAAAGAGGGGGATGACGGAGAGCTGAAATTCAGAAATCCACCTCGTTTGAAGCATGGAGATCCTGCATCTCAAAGGCTGAAATCTTTTATGCAAAAGGAAGAGGTGACTGTCACCTCTCGACATGCATCCTCTCCACAAGGCACAAAGCCTGATAGATATATGTATGCCAGTGCTCATGGAGGGCATCAAAGTCACATGCATGCAAGATATGTACCTCATGGTGACAGGTCTGCTTCCAGAAAAATTTTGCCTTCTGAGTTGTCTCATGGAGAGACCATGCCATATGCAGGTAAGTCACATGCATCTGAGTTTCGAGTTCGTGGAGCACATGCCACCGTGCCCCATGAAGCTTCTATGACGGCCCATGGAGCCCATGCAGACAGGGCTACCCCATTGGATAAGGGGAAAAGAAAAAGAGAAGACCATGAGCCTCATGCCAGGAAGCTCAAGGAATTCAAAGCAGGTGATAAATCTGTCAAATTTGATGTCTTTCATGGTGAACATGATGCTTCTAAGGTGTTAGCGTTTGTGGCACAGTTCGACATTGCTTTTAGCGATGAGGACTTTACAGAAAAGTGGAAGGTGCGCCATGCTAGCATGTTTCTGAAAGGGACTGCTGCCCATTGGTGGATCACTGAAAAGATCACCAAGGATCCCATTTCTACTTGGAAGGAATTCAAAGATAGATTTTATGCTCAGTTCTTGCCACCCAATGCAGAGCAAAATGCAGAGCAAACTCTCACTCAAAAGTGGGACAGGCTGGAACAAAAAGATAATGAGAGTGTGCAACAGTATGTTAACAAATTCTGGAAAGTGTTGCTGGAAGTGACTCCCTTCATGCTAATCACTGAGGATGAAAGAAAGAGGAAGTTTCGTTCTGGATTGCAACCTGCTTTTAGATCGGGTATTGAATTGCACCCAAAACATACCTTGCAACAACTCACAGCTTCTGCTCTTGCTACGGAGCAATTGGTGCTCAAGATCAAGCAGGATCAAGGAGGTTCCAAGGGGAAGGACAAGGCTGCCCCAAATCAGCAAAAGGGTGGACAGCCACCTAAAAAGAACTTCCGGGAGCCTTACAAGGGTGGTAAAGCTGAAAATAACACATCTAAAGAACAGGGCCCAAGGAAGAACAAATTCGGCTTAACCCCGGAGCAAAGAGAGCAATATGCTAAGGATGGAAAATGCTTTTCTTGTGGTAGCAAAGACCACATGTTCCGACAATGCCCAGATCGCAAACCAAAGCACGAGGACAAGCACACCAAAGCAAATGTTCATGCAGTTCCTGATGTGCAAGGTAATACAGGTCATGATGCAAAAGAGCGAATGGTTTGCAAGGCTTGGGGGCAAATCAAGGATCAGCCCGCACTCTTCATGTTTGATGACTGTGCAACTGACAATTTCATCTCTATGCAAATGGCAGCTGCATTGGGTATTGAGGTTGAAAACATGGGACCTCAGATTGAAGCCGAAGCTGCATTTATTGGTAAAGAGGTGCAGGTTACCCCTTTGATTGGGAAGTTGCGTATTCATATACAGGGCTACCTTGATAATGAGCATTTCCTAGTTGCTCCTTTGAATGGATGTGATGTATTGTTGGGCAAGCCGTGGCACCATAGGCTTGAGCCCTGCAAAGACTACAAGTCTAATATGATTTCTTTTATGCATAAAGGCCACATGCATTTTATTGATGCTGGCAAAGAAGGGGATTCTATCCCACTTGTATCACACATCCAAATTAATAAAGAAATGAAAAAGAGTCTTTCAGCGTACTTGGTTTTTGTGTGTGATAGTCTTATGCCAAATCATCAAAATGTGGATGCTATGACTAATGATAGGCTGAATTTTCTTAATGCATTCAAAGACTGTTTTGCTGACTCGTTGCCAGGTGAATTACCTCCCCAAAGGCCCGAAGATCACCGTATAGATCTTGTGCCAGGTAGTTCTCCACCTAACAAACCCGCATACCGAGTGAGTGCTGCACAACAAGAAGAAATTATGAAGCAGGTAAACGAGCTTTTAGAGAAAGGTTTGGTTCAGCCCAGTTCCTCACCTTACTGCTCTCCTGTGCTTCTTGTTCAAAAGAAGGACGGATCATTCCGTATGTGTGTAGACTATAGAGCTTTGAACAAGCTTACCATCAAGAACAGATTCCCAATTCCGCGTATTGATGATATCTTGGATAAGCTTGATGGCTCAGCTTGCTTTAGCAGACTTGACTTGAAGAGTGGTTATCACCAGATACGCGTGGTGCCACAAGATGTCCATAAGACTGCATTCAGGACAGCCTTCGGATTATATGAATTCTTGGTAATGCCTTTTGGTCTCACCAATGCTCCTGCTACTTTTAATTGTATGATGGATAGGATATTCCGATCCCATCGCAAGTTTACAGGAGTCTTCTTTGATGATATCTTGGTTTTCTCCAAGAATGAGCAGGAACACAGAACTCATTTGGTCACAGTGTTCGAAGAGTTGCGGAAGCATAAACTTTTCGTCAATGCCAAGAAAAGTGAGTTTTTCCTTTCAGAGATTCGTTATCTGGGTCATATTGTATCCAAGGATGGAGTTACAATGGATCCTGCAAAGATAGAGACTATTCGGAATTCGCCCGAATTGCAAAACGTACATCAAGTACGTAGTTTTCTGGGATTATGTTCCTATTACAGGCGTTTCATAAGGCATTTCGCCATGATTGCCACTCCTCTACATGATCTCACGAAGAAGAAAACTGCTTTCAAATGGACTTCAAAGGAACAGGATGCTTTCTTGCAGCTCAAGCATGCGATCATATGTGGTCCAGTATTGATTGTTCCTGACTTGCACAAGTCATTCGTGGTTGAATGTGATGCTTGTGGTGATTGCATAGGAGCTGTCCTAAATCAAGAAGGGCATGCAGTTGCATACGAGAGCCGTCGTTTGCATGATGCTGAGCTTCATATGGATATCTATGAGAAAGAGCTCTTGGCTGTAATTCACGCCTTAAAGATTTGGAAACATTACCTTCTTGGGGCTGAATTTGTAGTCAAGACAGATCATCAAAGCTTGAGATACTTTCTATCTCAAACCAAGCTTTCAGAGAAGCAGATGAGAATGGCAAATTTCCTTTCCATGTTTCATTTTCAAATTGTGCATACCCCAGGAAAGAAAAATGTGGTGGCCGATGCACTATCTAGGAGGCCTTATGTTGCTGCAGTCTCAGTGGCCTCTCATAGAGACCTATCTGCTATGAGAGATTTGTATCATTTGGATGCTGATTTTTGCCATATATGGACTGATTTGATGGCTGGTCATTCACATGCCTCTTATGTTATCAACGAGGGTTATCTTATGAAGGATAATTGCCTATGTGTGGTGAAGGATTTGCGTCCAAAGGTTATGGACGAATGTCACGCTCCACCTTATGCTGGTCATAGAGGTATTATGCCTACCACTCGTATGATTCAGAGGTATTTCTTTTGGCCAAGCATGCGTAAAGACATTGAGGCTTATGTGCGTGCATGTATCACTTGCCAAAAGGTGAAATTTGATAGGCAAAAGCCTCCAGGTTTGCTTCAGCCATTGCCTATTCCCTCGCAACCTTGGGAAAGTATCACGATGGATTTTATTATGGATTTGCCTAGATCCCAGCATGGGAATGATGCTATTTGGACTATTGTGGACAGGTTTAGCAAGCAAGCTCACTTCTTGCCCGTCAAGAAAACCATCAAAGCTGATCATATGGTAAAGCTTTTTCTTGCTAACATTTTCAAGCATCATGGTATGCCTAAATCCATTGTTGGGGATAGAGATCCCAGGACTACAAGCCTATTTTGGAGGACTTTGTTTCATAATATGGGTACTAAGCTTGAGTTTTCATCAGCTTATCATCCCCAAACGGATGGCCAAAGTGAAGCTGCAAATTCAGCAGTGTTGGATTTATTGAAATGTTATGTGGCAGATCAAAAGAGTGCATGGGAGAAGTATCTTCCACTTGTTGAGTTTGCCTACAACAATACGATCCATGCTTCCACAGGAAAGGCTCCGTTTGAGATTATTTATGGCAGAGTGGTCTTGCCACCCATCCTTCGAACAAAGGATGAGATATTTGCAGCTGATGAATATGTTCGTGACTTGGCTGTTGCCTTTGGTCAGGTGCGCACAGCCATTGCAAGATCTCAAGATAAGCATAAAATGGCTGCTGACAAGCATAGAAGGGACATGGAAGTCAAAGAAGCTGATTGGGTATTGCTGAAATTTGAGAAGGCTAGCCTTCGGAAGAGGCCAGGACGAGAAGGATCATATCCTAAGCTTTCTCCTCGCTATTATGGACCCTTCAAGGTGATTCACAAAATCAATGAAGTGTCCTACAGCCTTGCTTTACCTAGTCATTGGAAGATTCACAATGCTTTTCATGTGAGTCTATTCCGGAAATATGTGGGGCCAGATCCTGATGAGCCTGTCACAGAAGATCCGCCAGAGATTGAAGAGCTTGAGGAGATCCTCCAGCCAGAACAGATTGTTTTTCACAAGGAGAGAAAGCTACCTGCAGGAAAGCTTTCCAGGAGATACCTTGTGAAGTTTAAGAATTATTTGCCTATTGATGCCAAATGGGTAAATGAGGATTATTTTGCAGATTATCCGCAGTTGTTACAGGCATATCTTGAGGCTTGGGGGGATGTCACCAATTGGCCGACCATTTGGTCCATTCCTAGTTTTTGCGTCTCGTTCACTTGAGGCCAGGCCGGTGTCTCATGTGAAGAGGCCAGTATTTTGCTGACATGGACGGGAGCCAGACTGGTGCCACCCGTGTGTTAGCAAGATGGTGTCGTATGGACGGGAGCCAGACCAGTGCCACCCGTGTATGACCTGGACTGTGTTCGATCCATGGGACTGTCACGCCATGGAAGAGCCAGTATTCGTGCCGTGTTTTACCTATGGGACTGTCACACCATAGGGAAACTCGTGCCTGGAACTGTGTCTTACCTATGGGACTGTCACTCCATAGGAAGACCAGGTTTTTATGTTTTTATGTCGTGCCAGTTTTGTGCCGACAGATATTTTGTACTTGTTCCATGAACGGGAGATATGTCCATGTTACTATTTGCACATGCACACATATTTTGCATGTTTGAAACTGTTTTCGCATGACATGTATTTGTGTGTTTGCCTGCTTGACGTGTTACTTACTGAGCGGGGACGCCTGCCAGTGAGTCGTGAAGTCTGCCATGTATTCTGACGAGTTTTGGTGCATGTGAACAGGTGGTAAGTATGTTGCACATGTTGTTTTTAATATTTTATTCTAACCCCTTTGTTTTATAAGGTTAGGTGTTCACATTTACTTAAATATGGGCACCCCCTTTGGGCACCCACTTAGGGGCCAAGGTGGGGAGCCCCACTTTAAGTGAGTGTGGGGGTGGGCATGGGCACCTACCCAAACTCCCCACCCACATGCAAACGTGGGTATCACCAAGTTAACTTCACTTTAATTTTATTAAAAAAAGCTCCCTCCTTCAAGCGTAGGAATGGAATCGCTTCTTGCGTTTGTTCATCACCCATCGCTACCACCTTCTTGCGTGGAGAAACCGGCGACCATCTTCTCTTCGCTTGTTTTTTCCCAAGCGGCTGGCTGCCTTCCTTGCACGACTGCAGTACCCTCTGCTGCTGGCTGCGCCTGTCTCTCTACAGGCGGCTGACTTTACTGCAAGTGGGCTGCGCCTGTTTTCCAACAAATTGCCACAGCAGGCGCCTGCATCACTTCTCTTTCCCTTCCTACAGGCGGCTACTCTCCCAGGTGACAGTACTTGCAGGCTGCCCATCCTCTTCCGGCTGCGGGCTGCTCATCTTCTACCGGCTGCACCTCTCCAAGCTACGCATGTCCCTACAGACGGCTGGGGCTATGCGCTTGTGTTCCGGCCAGTAAGAACATTGCCCTCAGGCAACTCTGTTTGGGTTCCTCTACACTGCAGCCAAGCCTCTCCTCCTTTGCAAGTGGATGCTTCTTCTCTCACAGCAGGCGGCTGTACCCTTTGTGGTGGTGCTTGTCTTGATGGTTCTACACGAAGCAACTGTTTCTACAACAAGGGTGGCTTCATATTCTACACAAACACCACAAGTTTTGGTTTTCTATCAACCATCTACAAGTAAGTGATTTTCAGATTTGAATAAAGTAATTTATGTTTAAATCTGATAAAGGATTCATCCCGCTCGGCCAACACCCGTTCGGTGCCGGGTTGTCCAAGCTATATTGGCGAACCTCGGTCCATAGGTGCTGAGATCGGGAGAGCCAGGCGTTAGTACGAGAGCGCCTGTTTGTGCGTGGTCTCGGAACACCAGTGAGGCGCTCTCCGCGGAGTCCAGTGAAAGCACAGGACCGTAGAGATTGGACCACACTAGTGGTCGTTCTGCTTCGAGTTTTCTTCATCGAAATTCGAGCCTGTTTGTTTGGTACTGTTTTCATATGTACATGGACATTATCTGGTTCTCAGAACCCATGGAGCAATGTATTCATTAAATACTCCCAATAAATATATCATATATTGAGGGGGGGGGGTCGGCCCGTTCCGGCCCCAGTGCTGGTGTCCATCTTTCCATTTCTGTTCATTTATTTTTTCAAGTTGTTTTAAGTTGTCCATTTCAAATTTGTGGTTTTAAAGTTGTGCTATTAAGCGTGTGGGTGTCCAACGGAGTCTTTCCCACTTGACGGGATCGGTTTCAATATGCATGGAGTATACAATCATGATATGCAACCTAGCTAGCTCCATCGTGTACCATACTGGGGGTATAAAATGGTATACATCAATGAAGGGGGTGTCCACAACTCCCTGAAGAACATGCTTGGGTCTGCTCTGAAGCGAGCCAGTTGCTCTGCACCCTCTCTGTGAAACTGAGCTCTGATCTCTGTCATCTCTCTCTGGTATAGGCGTGGTGTCCGAAAGCCAGGTGTCCTCTGTCTCCTGCGGGCTCTGAGTGTCTCTGCTCTCTGGAGAGTAATTAGGGGCTGGGAGTGGGATGGATCTTTGGAAAAATGTAGTAATATGTGTCTGTCGTTCCCCCTCTGGAGATGTCTGAGCCTGTAATGATGTCTCTCTGTGACACTGTATGTCTAGAATGAATCTCCCCAGTATGCGCTGGTCTGCTGCCACAAAGATCTGGCGTAGGGAATGTGGCTCTCTGAATAAAATGGGATCTCTCTCTCTGATGGCTGTATATGCTCTGCATCTGCATACATAATGCTTCTCACTCTCCACCTCCTCTTTGCACAATCTGCATACCCTCTCCTCTCGGGGGATCCGTGCTGCTTTGCCAGTCTCGATCTCCAATCGATGTGATGAAACTCTAAGCTGACCAATAGCCACTCGGGAGCCGTGTGGTAAAAAGCCCTCCATGTATCTAGGCCTCTCTATAAATCCATCCTCAGTGATACTCATGAAGTGATCTCTGTAGTATAGCATCTTCGGTGGAAGAGGCTGTGTAGGCAATATCCATGTCTCTCGTGTTGTATAGAGCTGCCATAGGTCCTGTCTCAATACTCTGAACAGAGTATCTTCGGTGGAAGAGGCTGTGTAGGCGATATCCATGTCTCTCGTGTTGTATAGAGCTGCCATAGGTCCTGTCTCAATACTCTGTTCCTCTCACTATGAGAGAGACAGATATGTGGTTGTCATACTGGAATGATGGTAGATGATCCATGTCTAGGCCATGCTGTGAGAACCAATGTGTGACTTGTGCATACCATGATCCTCTGTCTCCTGCCTCAGCCAGTTGTCTAGATGCCTCAAAAGCTCTGTATGACAATTTGTCCTGTGGCATCTCTCTGAATCTGTCTAGCAGGCATATAGTCTGGAATATGGCCTCTACCATCATAGGAGGCGCAGCAAACTCTGCTCGGATAATGTCATGAGGTACTGACGGTTTGCTGCGTATCATGCGTGCCATCATGAGGGCCTATGGTCTCTCTATCTGTGTCCACCAATGGGTAGCAAGGCCTGGCGCCCATACCGCTGCTCCATACATCAGTGCCAGTGTGACTAATGTGTCAAATAGCCACCCCTTTGTCCGGGGCTCCTGAAAATGCGCCTGGTGGCACTCTCTCTCTAGCATACCCAATGCTGCATATCTCCGTGTCAATCTAGCTCTGGTTGTTGACCGCATGGTGAAGCGTGTGGTTGCTGCAGAGAAGGTAATTCCTAGGTACACGTATGATGTCACCACCTCCACCAGGCGTCCTGCGAGAGTGAATGTGAGCTGACTCCTGCCCTGTCTCAATGTATGAAAGACCATAACCTTGGTTTTCCCAAGGTTCACAGTAAGACCCCTCTGTGTGCAGAAATCATCGAGTGCATGTAGATGCTGCTGTAGACCTCCTGGAGACTCAGACACTAATACAATATCATCAGCATAAAGCATAATATGTACTGAGGTACCTGCTAAATCAACTCCATCTCCGCCTCTCCGTGTAATGAAGTCAGCCACCTCATCAATGTATAACCCAAATAGCGTGGGGGAAAGTGGGCATCCTTGCTTCACACCAATGGTGCTAGCAATAGTCTCGGACATACCTCCTGGACATCTGACTCGCCCAAAAACCTACTCATATAATGCATAGATGCCCCATGTCATATCTCCTGGTATGCCAAGAGACTGTAGGCGCTGAAAGAGCCTCTCTCGTGGTACTATGTCAAATGCCTTGCGGAAATCCACAAAGCAGCAATAGAGCTTTCTCTACCTCACTCTGGCCTGATCAATCATACATCTCAAAGTGAATACATGGTCAGTGGTAGAGAAAGCTCTCCTGAAGCCTGCCTGCCCTGATGAGCGTAAACTTGCTCGCTTAGCATATAAGCTAAGCTCTTGCTCCAACACTGCACCATAGAGTTTGGCCAACACGTGGCCAACCATACTCGTCCTATAGTTGCTCGGATCGAGCATATCCCGTGTTTTGTGAATCGGCACAATGGTGTGCATCGTCCACTCCGGAGGCAAACCCTCTGCTAGTGCCCTGTTTAACATGTGTGCAAGAAAAGGAGCCAAAGAATCTACTGCGTATATGAGATGCTCACCCTGCAGGCCCCTATGGTCGGCGGCCCGTCCATGCTGTAGGCGGTGGATAGCTTCCTTTACCATCGAGTGGGTAAGGAAGCTAGCTGTGGTAGGTCGAGGCTCTTGTGGCTGAGGTATAGGTGGCTGCTGTGGGGGGTGGTATAGGCCCTCTGTGTCACTATTTGGGCATTCTCTGCGCTTCAGGCCTATGGACGAGTTCTGTAGGATGGACTGGCATCTTATGGTTGGGGACTTATGTCTACACCGAGAGCCAGTAGGCTGGATATATGGGTTGGGATTGTGTATCTGCGCCCAAATCCAGAGTGTGGTACCACGGACTACAAGCTAAATGAATAGAGAGACTGTTCAATGCATCCTTGCATAACATGTTTGCAAGTTAAAAATCCTGTCTTTGCATGAACTATTTGATTGCATGCAAGATTTGTTTGTGTAGTTCACATGTAGGGGACGCCCTCTTGTGAACCGTGCGAGTGAAACTGTATTCTGACCTCGTTTGTGGGCTGTAGACAGGTGGTAAGTACACCACTTTACTCTTTTATGAGTTAAAGCAATGTATTCTTTGTTTTGCAGGTCCACACTTTAAAAAGTGTGTCCGCCCAAGTTATAAGTGAGATTGGGCGTCCACACTTCATTAAAGCTCGGGCGGACAAACTATAAGTAAGAATAGACTAGAATTCCCTTCCGGTCGGCTAGGCGAGTGTCCAGGCACCCTTCCCACTAAATTTGTGTGGAAAAGGGATGGTTATGGACTGGGTGGCAGTATGAGGACCTGCCACCATGCTATTACTCATTTTGAAAATTACCTCTCTCTACACTCTCTCTCTAGAAATAGGCGCCCCCCTTCAAGAGAGCCTATTTTTGTTATTCTCTCTAACTTTTTGCTTGGTGAGAGTGCTGATTTTCATTCCCTCTTGCTCCCAGCTTCAATGGAAAGCTTGAAGATTCTTCCTTTCACAGTTAAGCCTCCAGTTGCTCATCTTTTCACTCTCTCTCTCTCTTCTAAATGAATATGGAGTCTCCTAACCATTCTACTGCCCCCAAATTCTGCTGAAACCCTAATTTTCAGAAACCCTAATTCTGCAGAAACCCTAATTTCAGAAACCCTAATTTTGGAGGAAACCATACCAAGCTGTGCCCCTTACTCATAGGCATCTAAAGAGCCCAAAATGCCCAATTTTGGACTCATATAACCTGCTTAAAACCCTAAAAATCAGAAACCCTAATTTCAGCCGGAAGTGGAAAACGGTCACATTCAAGCTGTAGTTCGTCCGCACGGAGGTGGAGCTCGACATTGATCGTCCAATACTTGGTAAGAGCATTTTGCAAGCAATTTTCAATTTGAGATTCGAATGCTTTGTCAATATGGTCTCCTATGTCTCGGTCCTGGCACACACATGTGTATGTGTATGGATGCCAGTGGAGCATAGCTGCGTTTGACAAGCTTCAAGGAATCAAGGAACGAAGCTACTCTCAAGTGAAGCTATGGATTCCATCGTCTACGACAAATTTGTTTGCAATGCTGTTTTCATGATCATGGATGCACTTGAACAGTTTGGCATGTGAATGCCCGTGAGGCTTGTAACAGTTTTCCTTGATAATAAAATCTATTACAAGGGGGGGTCGGCCCTTTCCGGCCCTAGTGCAGTGTGCAAAAATAAAATTCAGCTTCTTACTCTATTGTGTTGCGCCATTTAAAATTGTTTAATTATGTTAATAGCTTAAGTGTTTGCCAAGATTGTGCTCAACCCCGACCGGGGGAATCTCATTGGTATCAGAGCCTAGGATCTTCCTCCTTTCTGTGTGGAAGACGGTCCTAATCTAGCTTACACTAGCTGTTAGCATTCTTAAGCATTATGGCGAGCCAAACAGGTACTTCACGGGATGTAAATCCAAGGAAGAGTACATATGTGAAGCCAAGAGGAGACAATGTGCATGATGATACTCAAATGCATGAACAATACACTGCTGAAAATGTTTTTCTTGGGTCACATGATGGTATTGCACATGCCGGACAGCCATCTTATGTTAGAAGGGAAGGAAATGCAACTCATGTATATATGGGACAGCCATCCCGAGGTAAGGAGAAGGCTATACAGAGTGATGCACATGATGCTATGCAGGCTGAAATTGCAGACCTCAAAAGGCAATTATGTATGATGCAAAAACAACTCAAGGATATGCATGAAGACTCACAGTCAAGGCATGTATCTCGTGTGTCAAAGCATTCTCCTTTTGTGAATGATGCATTGGAAAATGTTGCCATGGAATTGGGGGTTCAACCAAGAGATATGGCTGTCTCTTACCTCATGGGACAAGGTGATGTAGTTACTCGAAAGGAAGGAGGGCTTAGGTTTAAAAAGCCTCCTCTTATGAATCAACATGCAGCTGAAACATCAAAGCTTAAATCTATTGTGCGACAGGAAAGAGAAGAGGCGTCTGCTACCTCTCATCATGCCTCTACCGCACATGTTTCTCCTCCCCACAGGTCATCTATTAAAGCTCATGAAAGTCTTCTCAAGGAACCGACTCATAAATCAGCCCCTCCTCATGATGGAATTGAGCGATATGTTCCTACTAATGAAGCAAATAAGCAACCAATCGAGAGAGATGAAGAGGAAACGCATCAACATAAGAAGAAGAAGACTAAAGAGTTTACTGCAGGTGACAAAACAGTTAAGTTTGAGTATTTTCATGGAGAATATGATTCTACCAAAGCTCTATCTTTTATCTCCCAATTTGAAATTGCTTTTCATGAGGGAGAATTTTCAGAATCATCAAAACTCAGACATGTGGGCATGTACATGAAAGGCACTGCTGCTCATTGGTGGTTGGCCGAGAAGCTTTCCGGCAACACCATTTCTACATGGGCTGAATTCAAACAAAAGTTTTATGATCAATTTTTGCCTCCAAATTTTACTCAGGATATATGCAGGAAGTGGGACAGGTTGGAGCAAAAAGAAGGGCAATCCATTACCTCTTACGTCTCCAAATTTTGGGAGGTATTAATGGAAGTGTTACCCTTCATGACCGTTACTGAAGAAGAAAAGAAGAGGAAATTTGAGTCAGGATTGCAACCCATCTTCCAAAGAGGACTACAAATCTATCCAAACCAAACTCTTCGTCAACTCATAAACTCGGTCTTGGCTTCCGAAGAGCTTAATGTCAAATGGGTGCAATCTAGAATTGACCAAAGCTTGGGCAAGGGTAAGGAGAAAGCTGGTTTTAATGTGCAAAAGGGTGGACAGCCCTTTAGAAGAGATTTCAAAGCCATGCACAAAGCTGAAAATTCAGATTTGAAGGATGTAAAGCCCCCTCAAAGAGCTGAAAATGCAAAAGAAAAGAAACCGTGGCAGAAAAAGGGTGTTTATGGCTTGACTCCTCAACAAAGGGTACAATACATTCGTGAAGGCAAATGCTTTAGATGTGGTAGTAAAGATCACATCTCTCCACAATGCCCTAACAAGAATAAGAAGCCAGAAGAGCCTAAAGTGCATGTCAACATGGTATATGATGTACAGGGCAACACGGGACATGCAAACATGCATAGAATGGTATGCAAAGCATGGGGACAACTAAAAGACCAGCCAGCTTTATTCATGTTTGATGACTGCTCCACTGACAACTTCATCTCCACTGATATGGCTGCTGCCTTGGGGATTGAAGTAGGTGAGATGGGACCCGAAATTCATGCATGTTCAGCTTTTCTGGAAAAAGATGTGAAGGTTACACCCCTTATTGGAAAGCTGCGAATGCATATCCAAGGATACCTCGACCACGAGAACTTTCTCGTTGCCCCTCTTAGTGGATGTGATGTATTACTGGGAAAACCTTGGCATGCACGCCTTGAGCCTACCAAGAATTACAAGACCAACAAAATCACTTTTATGTATAAAGGTAGAGAGCATCATTTAGATGCAGGTGTGTCGGGTGATACTATCCCCGTTGTATCTCATATACAAATCAATAAAGCAATGAAAAAGAGTGTTTCTTCGTACTTGGTTTTTGTACGTGATAATGTGGAACACAGTAATGTACATGTGGACACTCTTACTAAAGAGAGGCTGAAATTTTTAAGCGAATTCGGGGATTGTTTTGCTGACTCTTTACCTAATGTAATGCCTCCTTCACGGCCAGAAGATCACCGCATTGAATTAGTTCCAGGGAATTCACCTCCAAATAGGCCAGCATATCGTGTTAGTGCTTGCCAACAAGAAGAGATTATGAAACAAGTGGGTGAACTACTTGAGAAAGGCTTGGTGCGGCCTAGTTCTTCGCCATTTTGTTCACCTGTTCTTCTTGTACAAAAGAAAGACGGTTCATTCCGTATGTGTGTGGATTACAGGGCATTAAATAAGATTACCATCAAGAATCGGTTTCCCATACCGAGGATTGATGATATCTTGGACAAGCTGGATGGATCATCTTGTTTTAGTCGCATTGATCTTAAAAGCGGCTATCATCAAGTGCGAGTGATGCCACAGGATGTACATAAGACAGCATTTCGCACTTCTTTTGGTCTCTATGAGTATTTGGTTATGCCATTCGGTCTTACAAATGCCCCGGCTACTTTCAATCGCATGATGGACCGAATTTTCAGAAATCATAGAACTTTTACAGGTGTGTTCTTTGATGACATTCTTGTATTCTCCAAGAATGAGGAGGATCACAAAAAGCACTTAAGAGTGGTCTTTGAAGAACTAAGGCAGCATAAGCTTATGATCAACGCCAAAAAGAGTGAATTTTTCCTTTCAGAGATTCACTACTTGGGACACATAGTATCAAAGGATGGTGTACGAATGGATCCTGCAAAGATCCAAACCATCAAAGATTGGCCAGAACTTAAATCTATTCATGAAGTCCGAAGCTTTCTTGGTCTATGTTCATATTACAGGAGATTTATCTTTCACTTTGCAATGATTGCTTCGCCATTGCATGAACTCACCAAGAAACGTCCTATGTTCAAATGGACAGAGGTTGAGATTAATGCTTTCAATAAGCTCAAAAATGCCATTATCACAGGGCCAGTCTTAATCATTCCAGACTTGCAAAAGCCATTTGTGGTAGAATGTGATGCTTGTGGCAATTGCATTGGAGCCGTCTTAAATCAAGAAGGACATGCCATTGCATTTGAAAGCAGGAGATTGCAAAATGCTGAACTTACTCTTGATGTTTATCAGAAGGAATTATTGGCCGTCATTCATGCTCTCACAGTATGGAAACATTACTTATTGGGAGCTGAATTTGTTGTCAAAACTGATCACCAAAGTTTGCGGTACTTTCTTACGCAAACTAAACTCTCTGAGAAACAAATGAGAATGGCCAATTTTCTCTCAATGTTTCATTTTCAGATTTTGCATACTCCTGGCAAGAAAAATGTGGTAGCAGATGCATTGTCCAGAAAACCATATGTGGCTGCAATTTCGGTTGCTTCTCATCAAGACTTGTCTACTATGCGAGAAATGTACCATTTGGATGCTGATTTTTCAGATTTATGGGCTGATTTAATGACTGGTCATACACATGCTTCTTATGTGGTCAAAGATGGTTATATCATGAAGGATAACTGCTTATGTGTGGTTTCAAACATGAGACAAAAAGTTTTGGATGAATGTCATGCACCACCTTATTCAGGGCATAGAGGGATACTCCCTACTACTCAAATGATTGAGAGATACTTCTTTTGGCCAGGTATGAGGAAAGATATAGAAGCCTATGTACGTGCATGTGTCACCTGCCAAAAGGTAAAATTTGATAGGCAAAAGACTCCTGGTTTGCTTCAGCCTTTGCCTATTCCGGACCAGCCATGGGAAAGCATTGCAATGGATTTTATTATGGATTTGCCCCGCACCCCAAATGGCAATGATGCAATATGGACAATTGTGGACAGGTTTAGTAAACAGGCACATTTTCTACCTGTCAAAAAGACCATAAAACCAGAACATATGGTCAAAATTTTTGTGTCACAGGTATTTAAACACCATGGTATGCCCAAATCAATTGTGGGAGACAGGGATCCCCGAACAACAAGCCTCTTTTGGAGAGCTCTTTTTGATAACATGGGCACAAAGCTGAATTTTTCTTCAGCTTATCATCCTCAAACGGATGGACAAAGTGAAGCTGCAAATTCAGCTGTGTTGGATTTGCTTAAATGCTATGTGACAGATCAGAAATCTTCTTGGGAAAAGTATCTACCGCTTGTAGAATTTGCATACAATAATACGGTACATGCTTCTACAGGCAAGGCCCCATTTGAGATCATTTATGGCAAAGTGGTATTGCCACCTATCTTACGCACAAAAGATGAGATATTTGCTGCTGATGACTTTGTCAGGGACCTTGATATTGCCTTTTCACAAGTTCGGACAGCCATTGCACGCTCTCAAGCAAAGCATAAGAAAGCTGCCGACAAGCATAGAAGGCAATTGGACATTAAAGAGAATGACTTGGTATTGCTAAAATTTGAGAAAGCTAGACTCAGGAAGAGGTCTGGCAAGGAGAGAGCATGCCCAAAACTCTCTACCAGGTATTATGGACCCTTCAAGGTGATCAAGAAGATCAATGATGTGGTTTTTCGACTTGCTTTACCGGATCATTGGAAGATTCATAATGCATTCCATGTGAGCCTCTTGCGCAAATATGTGGGACCGGAACCTTTGGAACCGGTTATGGAAGATCCACCAGAGGTGGAAGAGCTGGAAGAGGTATTGCAGCCAGAGCAAATTGTGTTTCATAAGGAGCGAAAGCTTGCAGGTGGCAAACTCCAGAGGCGCTACCTTGTGAAATTCAAGAATTATTCTCCTATGGATGCAAAATGGATGGATGAAACATACTTCCAGGAGTATCCGCAGCTCCTCCAAGCATATTTGGAAGCATTTCAGTTGCGGTCAACTGTTTAGAAGCAGGGGAGGATGTCACTATTTGGGCATTCTCTGCGCTTCAGGCCTATGGACGAGTTCTGTAGGATGGACTGGCATCTTATGGTTGGGGACTTATGTCTACACCGAGAGCCAGTAGGCTGGATATATGGGTTGGGATTGTGTATCTGCGCCCAAATCCAGAGTGTGGTACCACGGACTACAAGCTAAATGAATAGGGAGACTGTTCAATGCATCCTTGCATAACATGTTTGCAAGTTAAAAATCCTGTCTTTGCATGAACTATTTGATTGCATGCAAGATTTGTTTGTGTAGTTCACATGTAGGGGACGCCCTCTTGTGAACCGTGCGAGTGAAACTGTATTCTGACCTCGTTTGTGGGCTGTAGACAGGTGGTAAGTACACCACTTTACTCTTTTATGAGTTAAAGCAATGTATTCTTTGTTTTGCAGGTCCACACTTTAAAAAGTGTGTCCGCCCAAGTTATAAGTGAGATTGGGCGTCCACACTTCATTAAAGCTCGGGCGGACAAACTATAAGTAAGAATAGACTAGAATTCCCTTCCGGTCGGCTAGGCGAGTGTCCAGGCACCCTTCCCACTAAATTTGTGTGGAAAAGGGATGGTTATGGACTGGGTGGCAGTATGAGGACCTGCCACCATGCTATTACTCATTTTGAAAATTACCTCTCTCTACACTCTCTCTCTAGAAATAGGCGCCCCCCTTCAAGAGAGCCTATTTTTGTTATTCTCTCTAACTTTTTGCTTGGTGAGAGTGCTGATTTTCATTCCCTCTTGCTCCCAGCTTCAATGGAAAGCTTGAAGATTCTTCCTTTCACAGTTAAGCCTCCAGTTGCTCATCTTTTCACTCTATCTCTCTCTTCTAAATGAATATGGAGTCTCCTAACCATTCTACTGCCCCCAAATTCTGCTGAAACCCTAATTTTCAGAAACCCTAATTCTGCAGAAACCCTAATTTCAGAAACCCTAATTTTGGAGGAAACCATACCAAGCTGTGCCCCTTACTCATAGGCATCTAAAGAGCCCAAAATGCCCAATTTTGGACTCATATAACCTGCTTAAAACCCTAAAAATCAGAAACCCTAATTTCAGCCGGAAGTGGAAAACGGTCACATTCAAGCTGTAGTTCGTCCGCACGGAGGTGGAGCTCGACATTGATCGTCCAATACTTGGTAAGAGCATTTTGCAAGCAATTTTCAATTTGAGATTCGAATGCTTTGTCAATATGGTCTCCTATGTCTCGGTCCTGGCACACACATGTGTATGTGTATGGATGCCAGTGGAGCATAGCTGCGTTTGACAAGCTTCAAGGAATCAAGGAACGAAGCTACTCTCAAGTGAAGCTATGGATTCCATCGTCTACGACAAATTTGTTTGCAATGCTGTTTTCATGATCATGGATGCACTTGAACAGTTTGGCATGTGAATGCCCGTGAGGCTTGTAACAGTTTTCCTTGATAATAAAATCTATTACAAGGGGGGGTCGGCCCTTTCCGGCCCTAGTGCAGTGTGCAAAAATAAAATTCAGCTTCTTACTCTATTGTGTTGCGCCATTTAAAATTGTTTAATTATGTTAATAGCTTAAGTGTTTGCCAAGATTGTGCTCAACCCCGACCGGGGGAATCTCACTCTGCATATGTGTGCCATGTATGTGGGTCTGCAATAGGTGTCGGTGTCCGGGGCTCTCTGAAGTGCTGCCATGAGATAGGGCTATCTCTACTCATGAAGAAATGAAAGATCTCTAGCTCCTGTATCTCTGCGAAGGCCCGCCTTTTGCGGCGAGTAAGTCTCCTCATCTCTCTCCTCGACTCCTGCTCTGTGATGGCTCCCAAGGCTCTCTGTATGTGGAGCCGTGAGTATAGGGCTCTGCACTCGTCATCATACTATCTGTTCTGGGGCATAGTCCCAGAT
This sequence comes from Cibotium barometz, assembly GCF_041138505.1. Classification (NCBI taxonomy): domain Eukaryota; kingdom Viridiplantae; phylum Streptophyta; class Polypodiopsida; order Cyatheales; family Cibotiaceae; genus Cibotium; species Cibotium barometz. The sequence goes on from NC_141073.1 coordinate 1,071,808, forward strand.
CTCGCAGGCTCTCTTGAGTGGACACGATGTGGGAAGCTCTGTAATGCAGTCGTGTGTAGGAGTGATGCCAGCTGGGCTGTAATGGTATCCATAGGTGCAAGGGGATCCATGAGTAGGAGCCCATCCTCTACTCTGCCAGTGTATATGTCTGCCATGCCATGTGTGAAGTAGATGGTAGTGTGTGGCGTCGGTATGCGGGGGGCTAGTGAAAATGCCAAGTATGTATGATCTGGCCCAATAGGACGAGGTGGAATGGAGAATGAGGTGACAAGCTGTGATGCCTCCAAAGACCCCATAATGTAGTCTACCACCGTGCCTCCGGTCCGTGTATGACCCCCATGTGGGAAGCATGTCAGCCCTCCTGATCTCGGCCACTGTAGCATCCCGTTATAAATAACGAGACGATGCCTGGCTCCCAACTCTAGTAAGTGGTCCCCATAATGTCCTTTGTCTGGTCCAGTGTCCTCTGATGCCCGACTAGCCCCTATCTCCTCTGGATCCACAAGGTGGAGGATCTCCATGTCATCATAGTCATACACCTCACACTGTCTGCTCTGTGTGTGGGCATTGAAGTCTCCCGTAAGAAATACTTCCCCTAGTGTACAATGCTTCATGTAGGCACCAAGGCCCTATCTTTTGTTCTCTTGATAAGGGTGTTCACACACCACTGAACACTTAGTAGTTTACAAAATATCTAACGAAGCCCCCTTCGGAGTGAAGGAGTTTCATCTAAGAGAGAGACCTTCAGTATGATGACTTGGGCTCTAAACTACAATCATGTGATACAAAAGAACACAATGATGCCAACACTTGAAACTCTCATGTGGGGCTTGATACAAGAGCTTGACCATACATAATGCCTACATTAGTCTTTCCATAGACAAACCCCCATGGCTCTAAGTAGGGAAATTAAGTTAAAAAGAAGCCGTGCCTTTGCCTTTTATAGAAACAAGGCCAACAAAAAGACATCTAAAATATTTAGATTTTGGGGGCCTTGCCGAGCAGAGAAGCCATGACTACAAAATATTCAGATTTTGGGGGACATCCCAGGCAAAAAAACCTTTGACTCATACATAACGAGAAGATGATTTTAGAAGCATGAGAAACTTCCCATGGTGGTGCAACGTCGATGAAGATCTTCTTTCAAGGCCGTTGTCAAGCGGTTGACACTTGGCCATCGGGCTTAGGGGCTGAGGCAGAGCACCCGTTAATGCTTGATTTGGAAGCTGTAATGAAGAATTCCCAAATTTCTGTCGATGTAGCATGATCAATTTGATGTAGAAGACTTTCTTGTGAAAAAGCCCCAAAGATTTGTTGGTGGAGGGTCTTCAATTTGATGATTTTCTCAAAATTTGATAAAAGCCCCAAATTCTTGATGGGTTAGAAGATGTAATTAGGCCAACTTTGCCCTAATTTTTGGAAAGCCACAATTTCTTGTGGCTCCGAGAGCTTCAATTTGTTGATTTTTTGCATAGTTGCGGAAAGCCCCAAACTTTTGTTGTGGCTTAATCAACATTATGAGGCGGCGAAGGTTGGGCAATAGATATAAATGCAAGCTGAATGGAGGAAAAAAACGCAGGTTTGATGGTGGGGCAGCAGAGAAAATGCATCATAGATGGCGGTGATGTAAGGTTGTGATACCATGTAGATGAACATGGTTTCAGCCATGAGAGAGGGTGAGTGGAAGGAGAGATGGAGAGCTCAAGCCATGGTGACTTGGTGCATAGACATGAATGGGTGGGAAGAAAGAAAGAAAGTTGTATTAACGTCTACAAAAGGCCAAAATGACCTATGAGACCACAAGGTTACATCATGTCCATGAAATACATCATCATGGGTACTAAAAATAAAAATCAAAGAAAGTAATAAGAGCTGAAATATCAGATTTGATCCCAAAACAAAAAGTGTCCAGCTCTCACATCACCCTAAAATATCCCATGTTGCAACATGGCACCCAAAGCTGGGCCGGCGGGAGAAAGTCCTATGGTAGTGGGAGATGATGGCTCTGAGCCTCCTATAGTGACGCGGGCGTGGGCGGGGACCACAAGGTCGAGGGCGTTGGGCTCTGCATAGCTCAATGGCTTTGTCTAGTGTCACTCCTCTTGGCCGAGCTCCTGCATCAGCCTGAAGGTTGGGTGTAGCGGGTGAATTTGCCCTCGTCACTCTGGTCTGGAAGAAGTCGGTGAGAGCTCTTTGTACTGGTCCTTTGACGGGTACCGCTGGTCTATGCCGCAAAATGGACTCCCTGTGTCTGCGAAGCTCCAGAAGGAAAAGTCCCAAGCATCTCTGGTCTGGGAAATCCATGATCCTCGAAAGTGGTCCAAATCCATCTCGGAAGAGGCAGTGGAACCTCCCCCTAATCTCGTAGTATACTGGGCATCTCCATACATAGTGGGCCTCTGTCTCAACCTCTGTGTGACAAAGCTGACATATCGTGTCCTTTGGTGCAGTTGCCCTTGGTCCATATCTGGCTCTCTCCACTCTCAACTGATGGGATGAGGTGCTGATCTGTCCAATCGTACATCGCACCCCAAATGACAGATGTGTGTCCATGTAGTGCGGGCGTGTGATAAAGCCGTCCTCTGTTAGGCGAATAAACGGTCCTTGTAAAAGGCCATCTTCGTCCCAAAGGGTTGGACGGGTGGGTGCCAAGTCCTTCGAGTATCCAGTCTCACGATGTCCTTCCTGATGACCTTGTTCATCTTTGTGCAGCTAAGAGCAAAGGCGGACGCCTCTATGCTATACTGGAACGGAGGGAGTGCCTCCATTTGCATGCCATGCATACCAAACTAAGTGCTCATCTAGGCATACCAACACTGCGTGTCTCCGTCTAGTGCCAGTTGTCTCGAGGACTCTAGGGCAAGCTTGGGGTATTTGTCTGGTGGGAGCTCCCATAATCTGTGCCAATAGGTCACTGTCTGGAAAATAGCCTTTGTCACAGTCTGTGCAGCCCCCATCTCTGCTTGCACAATCTCGTGTGGCATTGATGCCTTACTTCTAATCATGCGTGAGATCATCATCACTAGCGGCCTCTCCATCGGTTTCCACCCATCATATACATCCTCCGTGTCTGTCTCAGCTGGCTCCTCCCTTTGTCTCCTCTTGTGGTATAAACTAGGACCCCTATTGGGAGCTCCATATAGTAGTGCGGGAATGACTAGTGTGTCAAATAGCTAGAGCTTCGTCCTCGGCTAATGAAACTCTATCTGTGAGCACTGCCTCTTAAGTGAGCCCAAGGCCGCATAGCCGCACATCAATCTGGTTTCGGGTGCCATCTACATAGAGAAACATGGTCACATGCTCCAGTGGCTCCCCTCACTGGCCTCTTGGTTTGTGCCAGAGATGGGAGATTTGTAAATTGCCACATGGCACATTTGGAGAGCTCGATGTAGCAAAGCCATCGAAGACACCCACACCCCGCTTGCAAAGTCCATCAACATCATCTAGCTCGACATCATTCATGCCCTCCACGGCCAATGGGGGAGGCTTTAGGGTGGTTTTGACCGTATGAGGAAGCGTCAGGAAGCCTTCCTAAAGCTCTGGCGACTTGGTCCTTTTCTCACAGATAGTGGTGCTGAGCCCACTTGGCACTACAGATCACCTGTGTGGTTATTTCCTTTCCCAACCCTTGTATGCGATAGCCTTCTACTCAGAACGGCCAACCAAAGGAGAAGTGCATCCTTCCCCCCTTTTTCTGTTCTTTAATCCTCCCTCCATACCATAGTTAGGGAAATGATGGAAACGCCCATTTTGGAGAGAAGAAATGTCGTTTCATGTAGTGTTGTGGCTGAAACGCGTTTCACTTGCAGAAACGTTTCCGTCCGGCGGAAACGGCGAGTTTTCGGCGTTTCTGGCTGGAGAGAAACGTTTCATAGGTCATTAATGAGCCGTTTTGTGGGTCTCAAGCCACGCAGGCAAGCCAAAAAAAAAACAACACATCGACGATGCAATCCTTGACGCCAAACGAAAATCACCAAAAATGGACCGGGTGGGCAGATCGAAAAATAAAAAAAAACCCTAAATCGTTATCGAGGGTGGCGCCAGGGGTGGATAAAAAAAAGCCCTTCGAATGATTTAAAAAAAAAGCCCTAAATCGTTATCGAAACTGGCGCTCATGTGTGGAGATAAAAAATAGCAAAAAGAAATCCTCATTTTTCCACCTGGTTGTGCATAGCAATCCATTTCTTTCCTTTCTCTCTTCCATTCCCTCTTCAGAGAAAGGCACAAGTTGCTTTCCCTCTTCCTTTCTTGCAATTTGCTGCACAGTGCACGTTGTGCCCATTCTTGTGTTTGCCCTTTTCTTTTCCATCCCCATTCTTGCCGGCATTTCTTTGTCACTCTCATCATTCATGGCATCTAGACAGCCACATCTTGAGAGAGAGAATGAGAAGGAATTCACCCAGAGTGACTATTGGTGGCAGCAGGTGGACATTCTTAATAAATATGACTCCAAGAGAGGTGGGGCAAGAGGATTTCGTTGCCGATATTGTGGTCTGGAAAGAGGTGGCTGTTCAAAGCGGGTTGAAGCCCATTTGCTTGCCTTTCTAGGGTTTGGCATAGGTAAATGTGAGAAGATTGCTCCAGTAGATGCACAAAGAATGGAACGCGAAGCTTCACTTCTTCCCCCTCCACTAAATACTCGGCGCAAGGAGCATACAATAAGTGCTCCAACTCAGCATTTAGCTTCTCATGGAACTCCTGTAAGTGCTACATCTTGCCATCCACCCACTTCTTTTCATACTGCATCGTCTCTTGGGAGTGGTGGAAGCTCATTTCATATGCCTACACATGGTAATGCGTAAGTTTGTGAATGGATTGCAACCTAAGCTTATGGAAGCAGTGTACATGGTTGGACCGAAAACCTTGGAAGAAGCCCAAGACAAGGCTTTCCAAGCCGAGGCCTTGTACATGCCTTGGATGGACGGCAAGACAAAGAATGACAATCGGGATCCACCTCAAAGGAAGAAGTTTAAAAACCGATGCCCATCAAGAGCCGAGTCTCAAGAGAAGAAGGATGGGAGTGGGGACAAACCCCTACTCTTTCGAAGAAGATTGTCTCTTGACAATGTGAAGAATATGCCAAAGAAGGGAAGTGTTTTCAATGTGGAAAGAAGAGACACTTGGCTGCAAATTGTCCTGACAAGCCAAAGCAAGAATCCAGACAGATCCGAAGATCATTAGATTGACATTCCGACGGGAAGTTTGTCAAGAGGAGATAGCATTGGAGCAGTCTTGTACCATAAGGGTCATTTTCTGGCCTATGAAAGTCTTAGATGCAAATTTCAAGGATTGTATCGGAACAGATTGTATAATGGAAATTTTGTGACTTTTTCTGTCATCAAAGAAGATTCTTTTGATGAAGTAAACCCGTTTATGATTAAACAAAGGATTTGAGGCCAAAAGTGATGAAAGAAGGCCATTACAGCTCCAGCATTGGAAAGCAACTGGCCTAGCAGAGAACAGAAATTGAGCTATATGTTCGAGAATATTTGGTTTTGTCATATGGTCAAGTTTGATCGACAAACACCAGTAGGATTATTGCACCCATTGAATGTTCTATGGGGAGAGTATTGCTATGGATTTTATCTTTGGATTGCCAAAGTCAGAGAATGATGATATTTGGACCTTTTTCAGGACACCAAGAAGAGCAACCATGTATGTCATCTGTGCGACCTTTCAGATCATTGGAGGACACATAATGCCTTCCATGAGAGTTTATTGAAACCATGTACAAGTTACCCTCAGAGGAGCTTGTTTTGGAGGATCCACAAGGGGTGGAAGAGTGAGAACATATTGTGTTCTATTCTATGAGAAAAAGAGGAAAGAAAATGGTTAGAAAGTTCCTCTTGGAAACGGATGCAAAATGGATTGCAGAGAAGTACTTCAAGGACTATCCAGATATACTACGAGCTTATGAGGAAGTGGTTGGTCCAGATGTATTTGAAGTATGGATATGGACGTCTTGCAATCAAGACAGATTCAAGAGGGAGGGATGGTGCCTCTAGCCCTCTTCATTGTATATATATATTGGACTGGAATTGATCATTATTTTGCTTATATAATGATTATTGGGACATGCTCTAGTTTGGGTGGCAATGATGCCTAATAGCCGAAGGAGCGAGATTTGTATATGGGACACAACGATGCCAGATGACCCATTGGATGGCAACAATGCGAGGTGAAACTACACCGACTAGGTGTGAACGTCCTTGAGCACCGTGTTGTAAACAATACGCTTGTGAGCTCTAAAATGAACTAGCAACAATACACATAATCACTGAAAGATACATCAATGCTCAAGACAATTTGCAAAAGAGAAGCACTGCATAGTACACCACCATTGGGGCCGCGAACGGGCGGACCGCCCCTTTGATACTGAAGTATATTATCGGAGTATTTTATTTGTGTACAAAGTTCCAAGGGCTTCCTAGCCATATAATCCATGCAATGCATAATATGAAGACATATTACCCAAACAAGTATTTGCCCGTGAAGAACGTCGAAGCCGGACTCGTCGAATGGGTCAATACAACCAACCCCGTCTCCTCATACACTTGGAGTTGTGTGAACACGAAATTGTCGTTCCGAGACCACACACGAACATGTGCTCCCGTACTAGAGCTTGGCTTGCACAACTTGTAGAGGAACGGGCTTGGTCCTCCCAAGTGAAGGCACACCAACAAGTGCTCACACTCTACAAGTACACGAAGGTACTTGTAGAAGATCCAGCACATAAGTTGGTACTATTAGGGGTTCAGCAGGTACATCCGTGAGTACAGTTCTGATTTTTCAGCAAGTACAGCTGGTACAGTTAGGGTTTCAGCAGGTACAACAGGGAGTACAGTTCTGATTTTCAGCAAGTACAGCTGGTACAGCTAGTGTTTTAACAAGTACGGTGGCTGGTACACGTGGTACACAGCAGGTACTGCAGGTACAGGAGGTATTGCAGGTACAGAAGGTGCGGCAGGTACAGTCACAGCAGCAGGTACAATTAGGGTTTCAGCAGGTACAGCAGGTGCCCACAGCAGGTACACAACAGGTACTAATAAGGTTTCAGCAGGTACAGCAGGTACAGAAGGTGCAGAAGGCATAGTTCCGGGAAACGATGGAAACGCCCATTCTGGAGAGAAGAAACGCGGTTTCGTGCAGTGCTGGGGCTGAAATGCGTTTCACTTGCAGAAATGTTTCCGTCCGGCGGAAACGGCGAGTTTCTGGTGTTTCTGGCTGGAGAGAAACGTTTCATAGGCCATTAATGAGCCGCTTCGTGGGTCTCAAGCCACGTGGCATGCAAGCCAAAAAAAAACAACACATGGACGATGCGATCCCTGACGCCCAACGAAAATGACCAAAAACGGACCGGGCGGGCAGATCGAAATAATAAACAAAGCCCTAAATCGTTATCAAGGGCGGCGCCAAGGGTGGATAATAAAAAGCCCTTCGAATGGTGAGCACTTCGAATGATTTAAAAAAAAGCCCCAAATCGTTATGGAATTTCTCACTCACGTGTGGAGATAAAAAATAGCAAAAAGAAATCCTCATTTTTCCACCTGGTTGTGCATAGCAGTGCATAGCCTGTCGATTCTCTCTTTGAAGTTTCGATAGCTACTAGCAATCCGTTTCTTTCCTTTCTTTCTTCCATTCCCTCTGCAAAGAAAGGCACAAGTTGCTTTCCCTCTTCCTTTCTTGCAATTTGCGGCACACTGCACATTGTGCCCATTCTTGTGTTTGCCCTTTTCTTTCCCATCCCCATTCTTGCAGGCATTTCATTGTCACTCTCCTCATTCATGGCATCTAGGCAGCCACATCTTGAGAGAGAGACTGAGAAGGAATTCACCCAGAGTGACTATTGGTGGCAGCAGGTGGACATTGTTAATAAATATGACTCCCAGAGAGGTGGGCAAGAAGATTTCGTTGCCGATATTGTGGTCTAGAAAGAGGTGGCTGTCCAAAGCTGGTTGAAGCCCATCTGCTTGCCTTGCCAGGGTTTGGCATAGGTAAATGCGAGAAGATTTCTCCAGCAAATGCACAAAGAATGGAATGCAAAGCTTCACTTCTTCCCCCTCCACTAAATACTCGGCGCAAGGAGCATACAATAAGTGCTCCAACTCAGCATTCAACTTCTCGTGGAACTCCTGTAAGTGCCACATCTAGCCATCCACCGACTTCTTTTCATATTGCATCATCTCTTGGGAGTGGTGGAAGCTCATTTGATATTCCTACACATGCTTCTCCCAAAGGAAAGGCTAGGCAGTCCACTCTTCACACAGCATGGCATCCACAAAGAAGGCACAGGTTGATGCTGCTGTAGCACGTTTTTTCTACTCTTGTGGGATCTCTTTTAATGTTGTCCGCTCACCATTCTTCAAAGAGATGGTGGCTGAAATTGCAGCATTTGGTGGTGCATACACTCCATCCTCTTATCATGGAGACATCACTTAACTTTTTAACTATTGGGAAAGATCCAAAACTACGGAATAAAAGCTTGGGACAACGTTTGCCCACTTGTTTCAATCTTTGTTTCATGATGCGCAGATAGACCCAATCCCCTTCCTTGAAGTGGACATCTCATCTAGACTTATTTACATGTCTGCTATAAGCTTCTTATGCTTTGATCAAGCGGTCCTTGACTGATTCAATGATTTCGGAAAATGCTTCCGTCGTTTTATTAGCCTCAAGAGATGGAGACACCAATCTTGTCAAAAGAGAAGAGAAACGGCGACCAAAGGGTGCTTCATACGGAGTCCGTCCGACACTGGATGAATGAGTATCGTTCAAGATGGCATGCACTAATGGAAGCCAATACGATTCTCCACTACATAGAGCTGCCTATGTGCTTGATCCAGATGTTGGTGCTGTCACTTGGTGGGAAGACTATGGTGTAGAAACGCCAGAGCTTGAACACCTGGCCATTCGAATTTTGGGGCAGGTGTGCTCTTCATCAGCTTTGTAGCATTCATGTAGTATCTTTGGTCACATACACTCAAAGAAGAGGAATCGCCTTGGGAGCAAGAAAGCAGATGAGCTCGTCTTTGTTAATGCAAACTTGCGTTTGCTAACAAAGATGAAGCATGAGTACATGCATGGTAAATACATTGGCTTTCATAAATCGGAGATAGACACGGGCTCCATCATTGGTGATGTAGTTGAGGAGGCAGAGGGCAATGGTCAAACACATGAAGATGGCATGGAAGAAGCTCCACCAGAGGAGGAGCATGAGGATGAGCTTGAGGAGGATGAGGCTATTTCTATAGCATATAGAAGAGTCTTGAGGAGACAGGACTCTAGATCTAGAGTCTAGACTCTAGAGAGTAGCTTCCTTTCACATTTGATTTTTCTCTTTTTTGTAATGGCTAGTCACTAAGGACTTGGTCTTGACTCTTGATTGAGTGATGGATTTAGCTTATTTTGTGATTATGCCAAGTTCTAACTTCTAAATGCTTTGATTTCTCATGCAACTTTAAAGTTTAAAATTGTAAAGTTTCAAATCATGATTCATAAATGTACAGTGTAGTATGTACACTATAGACTTTCCCCATACCCCCCTCTTAGGATAACCTAGGATGACGTGGCGTTTCTGTTTTCCCCATCCTCAAAATTGCCGTTTCCGTTTTCGTATCCATTTCCATTTCCGTCTCCGTTTCCCCATTTCCCATAACTATGCTCTGTACATGGAGTTGTATCCAGCCTTGTGAGGCTATTTTTCGTTAACTAATAGAAGGATCTTGTTTCCGAAAAAAAGAAAATCGTGGATGGCAGACAAGTCTCCATGTGAGGCAACTGAAACTCGTCGACAATGTATCTACCACCACATTCTTCTTTCATGGGGTATGTACAATCTAAAAATGAAACATAGAAAGGAAGTTTGCCATGCTTACATGTTCCATAAGCTTTGGTAATCTCTCGATTACAAAATCAGCCCCAAGAAGAATGCTTCCATAATGTTAAGGCATGAATTATAGCCAACAACTCTCTCCTAAATACTCAAAAAAAGCTCGGCATCATGCAAATGATGGCTCTCATAAGCCACCGCATGTCCTTCCTTATTTAGGAAAGCCCCAATGTAGTCTCCACTTGCATCACACTCCACACTAAAAGATTTCTACAAGTGCAGAATGATGAACACAATACTACATATTATTGCCTCTTTAAGTTGAGGAAATGTATCTCTCTAAGCACTTGACCATTTGAACATTTTTTTCTTCTTTGTCAACTCATGTAATGGTGAGGCAATCTAAGCAAAATGCCCTATGAATATGAATCGCTAATAGTCCAAGCATAATTGAAGAAAGGTTCAGACTTGATGCACATAAGCTAAATTTGGTCAATTGCGAATGGCATCATATAGGGGGAGGGTCCACTTTCATGGCATCTATGGAAACAATGTGTCCCAAATGATCTATTTCTAAGAGGAAGAAGAACTCACTCGGTTTGGTATTTATGAAAAGCTTATGTTTAGGGAGCTCTTCAAAAACGGTGGTCAAATGTTGTTTTCGTTCTTCTTTGCTCTTTGAAAATACTAAGATGTCATCCAAGAAGACACCTATGAATTTCCCATGCTCGCAGAAAATGTGACCATCATTCTATTAAATGTGGTCGGGGCATTGGTAAGTCCGAATGGCCATGACCAAATGTTCATAAAATCCAAAATTCCATTTTGTGTACAAATAGGGAACCGATTCTTGATTGTAAGCCTGTTTAAGATCCTATAATCAACACAAATACGAAGAGATCCATCCTTCTTTTTTACAAGTAGCACTGGAGATCAAAATGGCAAAGAGCTTGGCTAAAACAAGTCCTTTATCTCATCTTGCTCCTCAGCCCTTATTCGAGGAGAACTTCCCAGTACCAAATCAATGCAGCAATCCTCGAGTCTCTCCAGTGGTAACTCCCCTAGTAATGAGTCAGAAAAACAATCTTTAAAACCTCTTAGAAATGTCAGCCTATCATGTGTAAGAGTGTCTACATGCACATCATCATGTTCTACATTATCTTGTACAAAAAACAAGTACTCAAAAAACTCTTTTTCATTACTTTATTAATTTGGATGTGAGATACAACTAGGATCAACTAGGATTCTATGCGAGCTTCGATAACATGCATACAGCCTTTGTGCCCAAAAGTGATGTGGTTCGTCTTGCGTGGATCTAAGCGGTGATGCCATGGTTTCCCAAGCAATACATCACATCCATTTAGACGTGCAACTTGCACAATTTGATATTGCCTTTAGTGATATAGACTTCACGGAGAAGTCTAAGATCCGCCATGCAAGTATGTTTCTTAAAGGATCGGCAACACATTGGTGGATTATGAAGAAGCTCTCCTCTTAGCCCATCAGCTCATGACGAGTTTAAAGAGAGGTTTTATGCACAATTCTTGTCCCTAAATGCTATGAAGAAGATCATCTGCAAGTGGGACAAAATAGATCACAAGGACAATGAATCGGTGCATGCTTATTGTTGCGTATTTCGGAGTGAGTTGGTGTAAACACCCTCTTTGTGTGTAAATAGCCCTTCTTTGGCTTTGTTGAAAAGATAAGGCTTGATGCCTATAAACGCATGTACTTGGGTGGTTCTATAACAATGGGCATCATTTGAGTAATCTCTCTCTTATTTGCTATCACATTTCTATCTCTCTCTCTCCCTATAAACGCATGTACTTGGGTGGTTCTATAACAATGGGCATCATTTGAGTAATCTCTCTTATTTTCTATCACATTTCTATCTCTATCACTATAGGAGTGAAGCAAGGTTGCCCGTTATCTCCTTCATTGTTTGGTATGTATGTGGATGAGGCTTCTGACTACATTGAGAGATTGGGGGACAGAGGAGCCCAGCTAGCAGGTACATGGATCCCACTATTGTTATATGCTGATGATATTGTGTTGATCTCTGACTCCCCCGAGGGTATGCAGCGTCATCTGGATGCTTTACATGAGTTTGCACATGATAGTGGATTGTCTGTCAACCTTGGCAAAACCAAGGTTATGGTGTTTAATTAACACCACGCCACAGTGGGTTAGGCGATCAGCTCCCACATTTACATATGGGCAAGAGATTGTGGAGTATACAGATGCATATACATATCTTGGGGTAGTATTTAGTGGGCCAGTGTTTTCGATGAGGAGAGCAGCAGAGACTAGATTGACTAGAGCACATGCAGCCCTGGGTGGTTTGGAGAGGATGTGTTCGCAGGTTCAGTTTCAGGAACCTCGAACGAAACTTTGGCTTTTTGACACTCTAGTGACATCAGCTATGCTTTATGGAGTGCAGATATGGGGACCTTCAGTGGGCCATCACAGCGCAGGCGGGTGGAGAGGTATGGAGAGGCCTTTGGTATCTATGATTGCTAGGATTATTAGAGCCAAGGCCATGGTACCTCATGAGATTATTCGAGCAGAGTTGGCGGCTGCCCCTCTGGTGATTGAGGCTCTTATGAGATCAGTCTCCTACATACATGGCTTGTGGGATCTCCCTCGAGACAGATATGCACGCCTCGCCCTTGAGTCCTCCCGACAGTTAGCTTTACAGGGAGACACGGCTTGTTCGTATGGACAGATGACATCTTGGTTCCAGGCACATGGTTTTAGCATGGACAGATTGCCTCCCTTTCAGTATTCTCTAGAGGCACCCTCTCTCACTCTCACACGGACAGAGATTACCAGACTCATCCGTCAGGATTTAGTTCAGCTGGACATTAGGAGGACATGGATACAGCCGACTGAGGAGCTGGGCACGAAGATGGCTTTCTACAGAGAGCATTTTCTTCAGCTCACAGCAGATGGTTTTGTGATCAGGCCCAGTTACATGGATGTACACTTGTCTCATGCAGTACGATGTGCTATTGGTCAGATTCGCACATCCTCACACCAGCTTGAGATTGAGATTGGCCGATATAGAGGTATACCAGCTGAGGCCAGGATATGCCGAGTATGCCATGGGGAGCCAGAGACAGAGCTGCATTATATATGCCATTGTACTGCATACTATGAGATACGTGGTCGTTTCCACTGTTTATTCAGAGAGGGTTTTGGACCACTTTCCAGAGTCATGGGGTACCAGGACCAGAGGTGTTTGGGATTGTTCTTGCTTGAGCTGCGGAGATATAGAGATAGCCTGCTTAGGCGTACAGAGAGCCAGACTCAGAGGCACATTACAGACTTCTTTAGTCCAACCATCACTGCGCCAGATGGACCACAGCAGGACATGGATACCGCCCACACCAGCGGTACACTGATTGATCGTGCGATTGAGCTTGGGTGGTCCAGACGCCCACGACTACGGAGGAGGGCATCCCAGCATAGACGGAGGTTGCAGCGGGGCAGATTCGGATTATTCTTGCGAGACATGCGGGACACCCAGTCAACAGAGGATATTGAGGAGATCCGCCAGCGTCTGATGCGGCACATATTATGAGATGGAGGCACCTCCATAGTGTACCCCCGTCCCACAGTTTCATTTTCTAGGTGCGAGTAGTATCATCTTTATTTTTCTTTTTCATTTTCTGGTTTTTTATCCAGACATTGTATCACATCCACCATGATGTAACTTTTTGGTCTCATAGGTCATTATGGCCTTTTGAAGACGTTAATATAACATTTCATTTCATTTCATTTCCCTCTTACTCTCTCTCTCTCTCTTCATCCTGGCATGCTAACATGGTATCAGAGCTGATGGCAACCGGAGGAGGGCCGTGTGGAGGGGGTCCCAACCCCTCTCGCCTAGCCACCCTGGGGAACCTCAAAACAGCCCAAAAGCCTACACGGGGATATGAGTTCCCTCGTAGAAATCCAGCCTATATACCCTTTTATAGGGTATGATATACCTGCATATGGGATTAAGGTCCAGGCCGCCACGTGTCCAATGGAGGAATCATAAGATCCCCCTTGCCCCCCCCCGGGAAGCGAACTCCCAACGTAACACTGCAAGCGGCAACAAACCCGACCACGAAACCACCAAGAACCCACAAGTGTAGGCGAACAACGACCACCATCAATAGGAGGAGACTTTAACCAACCGCTCTTATCACCACACAGAGTTCCTCCTTAGCGTGTGAGAAACGGACGGCACAACACCAAGCAGCACACCACGAGATCCACGAACAAGAGGGCACGAGCAACACCAGGCATAAACCAGCTCCAATACCATTGATGGAAACCTGACGAGGGCCGCATGGAGGGGGTCCCAACCCCACTCACCTAGCCACCCTAGGGAATCTCAACCCCAAAAGCGTGCACGGGGATACGAGGTCCCCCCTATGAATACCCCTCTATAGGGGATGATATACTTGCATATGGGATTAAGGTCCAAGCTCCCACGTGTCCAATGGAGGCCCCCTCCCCCACCCACCCACCCTCCCCCCGCCCCCTATCAGCTCTCATACCAGTGATGGAAACCGGAAAAGGGCCATGTGGAGGGCACCTGAGGGAACCTCACAACCCCAAAATTCTGCACACGGATATATGAGGTCCCAGCCCATATACCCCTTTATAGGGTATGATATACTTGCATATGGGATTAAGGTCCAGGTTGCCACATGTCCAATGGAATGATCGTAAGATTTAACCACCCCCCCCCCCCCCCCACCCCTCCCCACCCCCCACCAATGCCCCCCAAAGCAAACCCCCAACGTAACGCTTCAAACAGCAACTACCCCAACCACGACACCACCAGGACGCAAACAACGAACAGGAGGTGCCCTCTCCATCAACACGAGCAGGTTGCCCTATCACCACACAGTTCACCTAAGCCCCGTCAACCATCGTTGTTCATCTCCGTCAAGCACCCGACGTCTCCCGTCTTCACACCCATCAGTATGTATGTGCCTTGTCACTACCCAGTACATCGACTATCACTTGCAACTTGCCACGTCAACAATCAAAATTGGGGCCTTTCACACATGAGGTGAAAATTGATTAATTACAGTTTTTTTGTAAACCGGCCTTGGTCTTCAGACAAAACCAAAGGATGGTGCAAAAACAAACTTGCACACAAAACACTTCAACACATAGAAAAGGAAAACAAACAGGAGGAGCTAGAGTGCTTCTGCAAACAGTACACGAACACCGATTGGCCCCAAAACGCAGTGGCGCCCCTTGCGGTATTTCTTTAATAGATTATAAGAGCTTTGAATACAAAAAGGCTAGAAACTCAGCCGTCACAGTAAAACTCTTGAAGCCTGCAAAGACCCTGCATCATGGCTTCATGTTCACTCGGCATCCACAAACAATTCCAGCTATTGTTCACATCAAAAAACTCCCACACATTGAGTCCTGCATAGAAGCTTTCTCCCATGATCAGGGCTGCCACAACCATCCATAGCCTCTCGCCCTATGAACAGCATCACACCTTGACACATCTATTGCTCCTGCATCACAACAAAGACTCCAAATTGTTTCTCTAAAGAGAACTCGCATCACAGCACAACATACCATATAGTCAACACACCTGTACCAACCATCTATGTCTGCCAAGGATACTATCCATCTCAGCCATGGATTCCCCGACTCCTCTCCATTCAACAGCAAGGCTGTACAAAACATGTGTCAATCCGTGTATCCACTGCCTGCATGTGACCTATCTCCTGGAGAAACCAAAAACATGTTTCCTTGAGAAACCTACGACCTGTTTCCACATGAAACCCTTAGGCCTTTTTCCCCTTGAAACCTCTATCCTGTTTCCACACAGAACCATACACAACACCATTCAAAGATAGTGCAAACAACGGCATACATCTAGTGACCTGTTTCCTCATGAAACATATGGAAACATAGATATGCCCACAACTGAAGGTCCCTCTGTTCCTTTCAAGCAGGAAGAAAACAATCTGCTCTATGAACATGCACTCGTGCGAGCTTGCATCACTTCCATGCCAAGAAACACATCCAAGTGACCCTGTACTTGCAGCCAACCAAAACAGCCCATAAACAGTCTCAAAGCAGCCCTCTGGTCCTCTTGCAGTTCTGCCCGCCCCTCTTCCAAACAAGAGAGAGAGAGAGAGAGAGAGAGAGAGAGAGAGAGAGAGAGAGAGAGAGAGAAAAGCCTGTTCAACTCTGTCAGTCCTCAAAAAGAGATAAAGCGCATCTCCCCAGCCGCCAATCCCCTTTTCTAAGAGAGCCAAAGCATGTATATATGCTGCCCGACTCCTAGCCAGCCAAACAGGGAGAGCAGTCCAGCCTGACTCCTCCTGCTCAGCTGTGCACTGCCTGCAGTCTGCCCGCTAGTTGTCCAAAGAGAGAGAGAGAGAGAGGGAGCAAACGTAGTCCAGCCCTGCCTCCTCCTCATTGCTGCAATCTACCTGCCAGCTGTCCAAAGAGAGAGAGAAAGAAAGTAAGATTTTATTAACGTCTTCCAAAAGACCGAACTCGGCCTATGAGACAAATCGGTGTACCTGTATGGGGTATCCTCTGTCATCCCAACAAAATGAAAAATTACTGAACTAAAAAGCTGAATCTGGGTGTGCAATAAGTACAATGAGTGGGGGAGGGGATGGAGCTCTACTACTAGGAGAATGCAAAGCTATATGCATGGAGTATACAATCATGATATGCAACCTAGCTAGCTCCATCCTATACCATACCGGGGGTATAAAATGGTATACATCAATGAAGGGGGTGTCCACAACTCCCTGAAGAACATGCCTGGGTCTGCTCTGAAGCGAGCCAGTCGCTCCGCACCCTCTCTGTGAAACTGAGCTCTGATCTCTGTCATCTCTCTCTGGTATAGGCATGGTGTCCGAAAGCCAGGTGTCCTCTGTCTCCTGCGGGCTCTGAGTGTCTCTGCTCTCTGGAGAGTAATTCCCTGCCGTGTAGGGGCTGGGAGTGGGATGGATCTTTGGAAAAATGTAGTAATCTGTGTCTGTCGTCCCCCCTCTGGAGCTGTCTGAGCCTGTAATGATGTCTCTCTGTGACGCTGCTAGGGAATGTGGCTCTCTGAATAAAATGGGATCTCTCTCTCTGATGGTTGTATATGCTCTGCATCTGCATACATAATGCTCCTCACTCTCCACCTCCTCTCTGCACAATCTGCATACCCTCTCCTCTGGGGGGATCCGTGCTGCTCTGCCAGTCTCGATCTCCAATCGATGTGATGAAACTCTAAGCTGACCAATAGCCACTCGGGAGCCGTGTGGTAAAAAGCCCTCCATGTATCTAGGCCTCTCTATAAATCCATCATCAGTGATACTCATGAAGTGATCTCTGTAGTATAGCATCTTTGGTGGAAGAGGCTGTGTAGGCGATATCCATGTCTCTCGTGTATAGAGCTGCCATAGGTCCTGTCTCAATACTCTGTTCCTCTCACTATGAGAGAGACGGATATGTGGTGCATCCCTGTCATACTGGAATGGTGGTAGATGATCCATGTCTAGGCCATGCTGTGAGAACCAATGTGTGACCTGTGCATACCATGATCCTCTGTCTCCTGCCTCAGCCAGTTGTCTAGATGCCTCAAAAGCTCTGTATGACAATCTGTCCTGTGGCATCTCTCTGAATTTGTCTAGCAGGCATATAGTCTGGGATATGGCCTCTACCATCATAGTATGCTTAGTTCCGTACGTCGTACGGATCTGGCCGTACGCACGATTCGTATCGTACGGTACCGTACGTGTCCGTACGATCAGGTACGAATTTTCTCTGTTTCTGCCCGTTGGAAGTAGCCGTTTTCTGTCCGTTTTTTTTGGCCGTTTTTTGCCCGTTTTTTTGGTTGTTTTCCTTTCATCTCTCCTGAGTCCTATAATAAAAGCCTCAAGGACCAAGCCTCTCCTCCATCTACTCCAAGCCTCTCCTCCACCACCCTCCATCTACTCCAAGCCTCAAGGACCAAGCCTCTCCTCCACCCTCCTCCACCCTCCTCCAAGCTCCTTCCATCCCACTTGAGCCTCTACTCCAAGTTCTCTTCCTCCAAGCTCTTCCCATACTTCATCTTCTCTACGCTCTCTCCTCTACTCCACGCTTTAGCCCTTATCTTATCCATCATGCCTCGCGAGAAGCATGAGGCTTTTGATTTGCATTGCCTCAATGTGGAGAAGGACACCAAGAAGTCCAACTCCCATCATTGGACATGCCGATATTGCGGCAAGTCATACACCAGTGGAACAACAAGGCTTCTCCAGCACCTTTCAAAGATTGGGGGACAAGTTGTCCCATGCAAGGAGATTCCGCAAAGCATTGCCGATGACATTTCGTGGAAGATGAGCGGCGGCTCAAATTCAAGTAGAGGAGCATCATCAACACACGCACCGGCACCACCACCAGCACCACCATCGGCACATGATGAAGCGGCCACCGGCTCTTTCATTGGTGTATCCTCCACTGCCACTTCCACGGATGCACGGTCCGCCTCCGCACCGGGCAAAAGGCAAAGGGTGGTGGAGCGTGAAGGGGTGCAACCCTCTCTCCACCAAGTCACGGGTAGTGTGAGAGGTTCGGTTGCATTCCTTAAGGAGCGGCAACGCCTTGCGGAGATGGAGATTGCTCGCACCATTATTGAATGCAATCTTGCCTTCAATGTACTCATGGATGTTCTATTCTCACAGATGGATGGAGTGATCAAAGGAAGCGTGGCATTATCAACATCCTTGTGTCTTGCCCGCTTGGCACATACTTGCGTGTGGTTGACACCGGGAGAAGGGGGGAGAAAGACTACTGGGAGTTTCATCTACCGCCATATTAGGCAAGCGATCATAGAGGTAAGCATTATTTTACTTAAGTGTGGCTGATTTTGTCATTTGTGCAAAGCCCTCAACTCATATGATTTATCTACCATGTAGGTTGGGGCTCAAAACGTGGTGCAAGTCATCACCAACAATGCATCAAATTGTCGACGCATGGGCCGCTTGCTTGAGGAGGAATTCCCCACCATTGTGTGGACTCCATGTGCGAGTCATTGCATTGACTTACTCATGGAGGATGTGGCGAAGCTCGGGTGGGTGAAGAGGATTGTGCAACAAGCTACATCTATTGTCAACTTCTTCATGCTAAAGGTGAAGGTGCTTGCTATGTTTCGTGAGCATAGCAGGCTTGACTTGAAGAAGCCATCGGCCACCCGCTTTGCCTACATGTGGCTGGTTTTGGAGCGTCTATACGATGTGAGGCCCGCCCTTCGCCAGACAGTTGTTTCCACCATGTGGAACGAATGGGATGAGCACGTCACTGAAGAGGCCAAAGCCATGCAACGCTTTTGCCTAGAGGAGAGATTTTGGACTAGAGTCCGAGCAATTGTCATTGCTATGACTCCATTCTATAGGCTCTTGCGGATGACAGATTGCGAGGGGTCCACCATGGGCCTTCTTCTCCACTTCTTTAGAGCTGCCCTTGTGGAGTTGGAGGCTTGCACAGACATTACATTTGACGAGCGAGCACAAATCATGGAGATTGCACGGAAGAGATGGAGGTGGATGCACAAACCAATCCACGGGTTTGCAGCATTGGTACAGCCAGCCTACAAGTCTCCAGTAGTTTGCACCGATAGGGAGCTTCGACAAGATCGGGATGCATATATGCTTCGAGCTGTGCCAGTTGATAAGCACAATGCCTTTCTAGAGGAGTTGGGCTGCTATGTTGATCAGAGAGGTCAAACCTCCTTTTCGTCTCCCACTTGCTGGAGGAGGGAGTCACTTGTGAAGCCCCTTTTTTGGTGGGACAATTTTGGGTATGGACTAGAGCATCTCCAACCCATAGCCTTAAGGGTCCTAGCCTAGGATTGTTCTACGGGTGCATGTGAGAGGAACTGGAGTTCCTATTCTCTCATACACACGAGGATACGCAATCGACTGAGCACACGACAGTTGGAGCGGTTGGTCTACTGCCGCACTAACTTGCGCATGATGCAGGGCATTCTTAGTATGGGTAGTCCCAAGCAGGTAAGTGACAACTTGTCATGACTCATAACTTTTAAGTTTTGTGTACACTGTACAGACTCTAACTTTTGTGCCTTAATGTGTAGGTCAATGTTGACACTTTCACGTTGACGAGTGAAAACTTTGCAAGTGTCAATCAACAACCTGATGAGGAGGAGGAGGCAATCTTCATGGAGCTCTATAGTGAGCTTGTGGCAGCAGATACTCGCAGCATCAGGAGTCAGCATGGACGGGACCGAGCAGTTGGAGTTCATAGGCCTCCGCCTTCGACATCGGCAAAGGGTGGCCTTCGCACATATGTGAGGCGGGGATCCTCGAGCTCCAATCTCCGTCTTCATGATGATATTCCATTGCTCCCTCATGATGATACCCCACTGCCTAGAGAGCCCTTGTTTGATGATGATGGCAACCTACTTAGCGAGAATGATCCCCAGAGTGTCTCATCCACCTTCGAAGAGTCCTCTTCAGAGAACTCTCTTGGACACTCTAGTAGTGATCATGTTGATGATCATGCAGATGTTGGTGATGATGTAGACTTTTGATATGTTATAGCTCTCTAGGCATTGGGCATCTATCTCCTTCTAGCCCATCGATGATGTATTGTAGTATGTAGTATCATGTATGTACGCATGTTGGCGGTCGCCCATGCCATGAGTTTTTGGCCTATCCTTTTGTAGCAATTTTGTACTCTAATGGCATGATGACATTATGTTCATGGTGTTACTATTTTGTAACTTCTTGTCTACAATTTTTAAGTTTAGGAAGTATTTTTTTTAAAAAAAACGTACTAATATCGTACCGTACCTCAAAAAATTTAAGGTACCAATTAGTACCGTATTTTATCGTACCGTACCGTATCGTACCTTTCGTACTAACCATGCATCATAGGAGGCGCAGCAAACTCTGCTCGGATAATGTCACGAGGTACTGACGGTTTGCTGCGTATCATGCGTGCCATCATGAGGGCTTGTGGTCTCTCTATCTGTGTCTACCAATGGGTAGCAAGGCCTGGCGCCCATACCGCTGCTGCATACATCAGTGCCGGTGTGACTTATGTGTCAAATAGCCACCCCTTCGTCCGGGGCTCCTGAAAATGCGCTTGGTGGCACTGTCTCTCTAGCATAGCCAATGCTGCATATCCCCGTGTCAATCTAGCTGTGGCTGCTGAACCCATGGTGAAGCGTGTGGCTGCTGCAGAGAAGGTTACCCCTAGGTACACGTATGATGTCACCACCTCCACTTGGTGTCCTGCGAGAGTGAATGTCAGCTGACTCTTGCCCTGTCTCGATGTATATAAGACCATAACCTTGGTTTTCCCAAGGTTCACAGTAAGACCCCTCTGTGTGCAGAAATCATCGAGTGCATGTAGATGCTGCTGTAGACCTCCTGGAGACTCAGACACTAATACAATATCACCAGCATAAAGCATAATATGTATTGAGGTACCTGCTAAATCAACTCCATCTCCGCCTCCCCGTGTAATGAAGTCAGCCACCTCATCAATGTATAACCCAAATAGCGTGGGGGAAAGTGGGAATCCTTGCTTCACACCAATGGTGCTAGCAATAGTCTCGGACATACCTCTTGGACATCTGACTCGCCCAAAAACGTGCTCATATAATGCATAGATGCCCCATGTCATATCTCCTGGTATGCCGAGAGACTGCAGGCGCTGAAAGAGCCTCTCTCGTGGTACTGTGTCAAATGCCTTGCAGAAATCCACAAAGCAGCAATAGAGCTTTCTCTTCCTCACTCTGGCCTGATCAATCTTACATCTCAAAGTGAATACATGGTCAGTGGTAGAGAAAGCTCTCCTGAAGCCTACTTGCCCTGATGAGCGTAAACCTGCTCGCTCAGCATATAAGCTAAGCTCTTGCTCCAACACTGCACCATAGAGTTTGTGGCCAACACGTGGCCAACCATAACCGTCCTGTAGTTGCTCGGATCGAGCATATCCCCTGTTTTGTGAATCGGCACAATGGTGTGCATCGTCCACTCCGGAGGCAAACCCTCTGCTAGTGCCCTGTTTAACAGGTGTGCAAGAAAAGGAGCCAAAGAATCTACTGCGTATATGAGATGCTCACCCTGCAGGCCCATATGGTCGGCGGCCCGTCCATGCTGTAGGCGGTGGATAGCTTCCTTTACCATCGAGTGGGTAAGGAAGCTAGCTGTGGTAGGTCGAGGCTCTTGTGGCTGAGGTATAGGTGGCTGCTGTGGGGGGTGGTATAGGCCCTCTGCATATGTGTGCCATGTATGTGGGTCTGCAATAGGTGTCGGTGTCCGGGGCTCTCTGAAGTGCCGCCATGAGATAGGGCTATCTCTACTCATGAAGAAATGAAAGATCTCTAGCTCCTGTATCTCTGCGAAGGCCCGCCTTTTGCGGCGAGTAAGTCTCCTCATCTCTCTCCTCGACTCCTGCTCTGTGATGGCTCCCAAGGCTCTCTGTATGTGGAGCCGTGAGTATAGGGCTCTGCACTCGCCATCATACTATCTGTTCTGGGGCATAGTCCTAGATCTCGCAGGCTCTCCTGAGTGGACACGATGTGGGAAGCTCTGTAATGCAGCCGTGTGTAGGAGTGATGCCAACTGGGCTGTAATGGTATCCATAGGTGCCAGGGGATCCATGAGTAGGAGCCCATCCTCTACTCTGCCAGTGTATATGTCTGCCATGTCATGTGTGAAGTAGATGGTAGTGTGTGGCGTCGATATGTGGGGGGCCGTTGATATTGGTGATCCGGCTAGTGAAAATGCCAAGTATGTATGATTTGCCCCAATAGGACGAGGTGGAATGGAGAATGAGGTGATAAGCTGTGATGCCTCCAAAGACACCATAATGTAGTCTACCACCGTGCCTCCGGTCCGTGTATGACCCCCATGTGGGAAGCATGTCAGCCCACCTGATCCCGGCCACTGTAGCATCCGGTTATAAATAACGAGACTATGCGTGGCTCCCAACTCTAGTAAGTGGTCCCCATAATATCCTCTGTCTAGTCCAGTGTCCTCTGATGCCCGACTAGCCCCTATCTCCTCTGGATCCACAGGGTGGAGGATCTCCATGTCATCATAGTCATACACCTCACATTGTCTGCTCTGTGTGTGGGCATTGAAGTCGCCCGTAAGAAATACTTTCCCTAGTGTATCTCCGTCTCTCCTGCAAAGTGTAGGATGAGGGCTCGCTTGCGTGTTGAGTCTTTCCCGGCTCTCCATGCTTTGGTGAAGGGGAGAGGGTCCTCTTCCCTGTATAGCTGAGCTTCATGCATAGAAGCTGTCCATCTTTCTCGGGAGTGGAGTAGGGTGTCTCGGCTATACTTGTGACTTGAATGTTGAGGCAGCGGGCATGCCTTATCTTCTCCTCCTCAATGGTGGTGTGAATGATTTGGTGTTCTTCCCTTTGAGTCTTCTCCCTCAATTCTTTATTACGGATGTTCTTCTTCACCACCTCAACCCATCCCGACTGCTTGGCTTCGAGTTTTCCCTCCATGTCCTTTGTGATCTCCTTGGAGATCTCTTCTTTGATGGCCGTGAGAGTGTTGTCATTGATCTCCCCTTCTTCCTTCTCAGTATTTAACTGAAGGTCCAACACCTACAAATTTTTGGGGCTTTTCCAAAATTAAGCCTCTTGGGTTTAAATTGCAATCATGTGATACAAAGGAACACAATGATTCCAACACCTGAAACTCTCATGTCAGGCCTGATACAAGAGCTTGACCATACATAATGCCTACATCCGTCTATCCATAGACAAACCCCCTTGGCTCTAAGTAGGGAAAGTAAGATAAAAAGAAGCCGTGCCTTTTATAAAACATGGCGAACAAAGAGACATCCAAAATATTCAGCTTTTGGGAGATTTCTTGGGGTAGTAG
Organism: Cibotium barometz; assembly: GCF_041138505.1. Taxonomy (NCBI): domain Eukaryota; kingdom Viridiplantae; phylum Streptophyta; class Polypodiopsida; order Cyatheales; family Cibotiaceae; genus Cibotium; species Cibotium barometz. Next base: position 1,095,525 of record NC_141073.1, read on the forward strand.
AGAACCCATGACTGCAAAATATTCAGATTTTGGGGGACATCCGGGTAGAGAACCCTGGACTCATACATAACTAGAAGATGATTTTTGAAGTTTGAAAAACTTCCCACGTTGGTGCAATGTCAATGAAGATCTCCTTTCGACTCCGTTGCCAAGCGGTCACCACTTGGGCTATCATTTTAGGCTCAAGGGCCAAGGTAGAGACCTGTACTTGCACAAATTAGGAGCTGTATAGGAAAAAACCAAAATTTTCACTGATGTAGAGACTCCATACCATACTGAATGTCTCTCTCTTAGATGATAATTTCGGAGATCAGCCTGTTCGTAAAGTCTCGAAATCTTTCGGAACTCGCAAATACACCATCGTTCCTTTAGAGAAGTCTCTCGGTGAACGATGTCTATTAGAATAAAATCTGTCTCTGTCTTGAGCGCTTCTAATAGAGTCCTTTGCAACTTGTAACATTTCTTTCATGTCTTGCAAAAAAGTATGGGTTGCATCATGCTGAAGTTCTGAAAATCCCACAGTAACAAGTGGTCCAGGTTGAAATCCGTACATAAGCATAAAAGGACTAAAACCTGTACTCGTATGCTTAGTACTGTTGTGTGCAATTCTAACATAGGAAGATAATCCTCCTATGAACCTTGTCTTTTGGAGACATGCACAAAGCATGACCTCCAAATTCTGATTTACCCTTTCAGCCTGGCCATCAGATTGAGGATGATCTAAGGAATTCAAATTCAAAGTTGTTTCCAACTTCTCAAAAACAAGCCAATAGTAAACCATTCCGAATCATCCACACTGGCCTCCCGCAGCCTGAATGGTAGACTGCTTAGTCACTGAGTCTTGGTCACTCAATGAGTTCCTGTCCCGGATCCTCTACCAATATGGACCAAAATAACTATCAGTCTTGCAAAGCCCTCTCAATGACTGAAATAAGTCAGTGGAAATCTCGGTGAATGACAAAGTATTCACTTCTTTGATCCGACTAAGCGCAGCTGCTACACTATTCATGGACCCCTTTCGATAGCATATTTCAAAATCAAAATCTTTCATTAACTCTGTCCATCTAGCTTTTCGTCCTCTCAAATCATCTGCATCACACACATACTTGATTGACTAATGATCAGTCAATACCACAAACTTGGAGCCATATAAATAATGCCTCCAAACCTTGAGAGTGTAAATGACAGCATAAAGCTCCTTCTCAAGGGTTGGCCAACGAGATTGAGTGTCGTCCGGCTTTCGACTCTCGGAAGCAACAGGTCTACCATCTTGGAATAGAGCAGCCCCGATCGCATAGTGACTCGCGTCAGTCTCAAGACATAGGGCCGACCAGGATTGTAGTGCTAAGGTAGGTGCTTCCTTGACTTTATCTTTCAAAAGTCTGAAGGCCATATCCAAATTGTTGTTCCAAGGGATAGGCTGATTCAACTTACGTCCATAACCTTTTAACAAGTCGGTCATCAGTAGTGTGAGCTCAGAGTACTCCCGCACAGATTTCCGAAGAAAAACAACAAAACCTAGGAAAGGACGAAGTTGTCTCACCATCTATGGTATCGGTCAAGCCAAAACCTTCTGCACTTGGTCATAGTCAATGCTCAACCCGTCTCGTGTGATCTTGTGTCCCAAGTAAATGATTTCTGTCATAAAAAACTCACATTTACTAAATTTAGCATATAGTCGATTATGTCTTAAAATAGTCAAGACAATCGTGAGGTGTCCAACATGATCCTCGAGAGTTCGACTGTAAACTAAAATATCGTCGAGGAACACCACCACGAACTTTCCCAAGTGTTCATGAAAAAGATCGTTCATCATTTGTTGGAAAAGTGGCTGGAGCATTGGTAAACCCAAAAGGTAATACGAGAAACTCGTAATGGCCATACCTAGTCCGAAGGGCGGTTCTTTCGACGTGCCTTTCATGAATACGTTCCGGTGGTAGCCAGTACGTAAATCTATCTTTGTGAAATACTTCGCTCCTAGTAAACGGTAAATCAGGTCATCTGATCTAGAAAGAGGATAGCGGTTCTCGACTGTCACTTTGTTCAGTCTCTTGTAATCTACACATTTGCCAGGTGTTGTCCTTCTTTCTCCTAAGTAACACAGGCGCACCCCAAGGTGATTTACTTGGACGGATCTGGCCTATCCTCAAATAATCTGTAAGTTGTTTGGCCAACTCATCTTCCTCGGCCTGGCTCACTCTGTACGGCGGAATGCTAACAAGTCAAACACCAGGAAGTAGATCAATACGATGATCCACTGCCCTTTCGGGTGATAAGCATGATGGCAGCTCCTTAGGAAATACATCTTAAAACGAGTCCAGTAACTTCTTTAATTCTTTGCTGTCAAACACACTTAGTCCATTAGCATCCATAGTAGGTGAGAAATAAAGAAAGTGGAATCAAGACACAGTGGAAAGCAATATACAAAGAAGAATCCATTATATTTCCAAAAACAATTGTATTTACAAGAGGTCCCTGAGAGGGATGTATATAATCACCTTGGATACAAAACTGGGTATTCCTATGTGCAAAAGAAAAAGAATAACGAGACCAATCTATCTGGACCTTAAGGGTCTTAAACCACTCAATCCCTAGTAGCAAGTCTACATGCTCTAGGTGCATAACATAGCACTCCAGAATATCTTTATAGTCCTGAATCAGGATCGGTAGCTTCTCCACCTTTCGATCCCACACTTGCCGACCCGCAGGTAGGCGTACCTCGTAGGTATGATGGCTAGGCGTCGTGTCCAAACCCAATTTCTGCACAAGTTTATAATTAACAAAGTTGTGTGAGCTTCCAGGGTCCAAAAGAATGTGGATTCTATGGCCATTCACTTCTCCATAAACTCGGAGAAGATCGTGCAAGCCGAAAACCTTAGAGTTGAGCAGACAATAAGAACATGAACTAGGGTGAGAAAGTATAGTGACTGAAGTATCCGTTGAAGACAACTGGTTGGCAGCCTCCTTCGTCTTGGCTCCTGCATTGTTCTTAGCACCCTTCTTCTTCGGGCACTCGTTATGCATGTGTCCTTTTTCTCGCAGATGAAGCAACGTCCCTCCTTGAGCTTCAAAGCTTGAGAAGACGGTTTTTCTTCGCTGAAGTGGAGTTAGAATTCTTGGAAGGTTGGTTCGAAGGCTTTCCTTCTGTCGTGCTAGTCAAAATCGGCGCGGAGAACTTCCTTTTGTGCTTGTTCCCTTGCTCGGTTAACGGGTTTGGTTTTGGAAGAGACCATCGTATCATCATAAATACGCGCAGAGTGAATGGCCTCGTCCAATGTTTTGCATTTGTTATTCTTGACCTATAAACGGTGTACGAGTCGGGTAACCCTGCCACGAAGAAACCCAAAAGAGTTGTAGAATCCATCTTCGTAGCTTTCATCTGCAAGTCTTCAAATTTCTGGAGGTAGACCTCATAAGTGAGGTTCTGCGAGGTCATGGTTAAATTGGCAAACTGAGCAACTATGTCGTAGGCATCCTCCTTCTTGAGGAACTCTTTCTTGAAGACTTCTTCAAATTGCGCCCAGGTTGTTGGTTTAGGTTTGAGTTCAGAGCAAAGCCTTGCTCGAGAGGAAACTTGCTGCTAACTGAATCTTTTTGTCATCGCCATATGGATGAAACTAGAAGTGGACCTGCCACTTATGTAGCCACGTGTCCACAATCTCCTTGGTACGTTGCTTTTGCTTGCTCCCAAGCTGCTCCAGAGTGATGTTGGGACCTAAAGCAAATGCCAAGGTATCCATGCCCAAGAGAGTAGACAAGGTAGTGGTCAATAAAGCGATGGAATTTTGCAAAGTTTGCATTTGCGCGGTGACCTGTGCCTGATGCTTCACGAAAGAAGTGTCGAAAGTAATTTTAAACTCCCGAAAATCTAATTTAGTCACAAAATCTTCGAAAAGATCACCATTGGCGGCCTCAGGAGCCGGCAAGTCTTCATGTTCGGGAGCGGGTTCCAACTCTGAAGCTTGGGTCAACATCGCGAAGTGGAAAAGTTGGAAAGTGAGAAAAGCTTGGCTGTAAGCAAGAGATGGTGCAACAGAACTCCAGGAGATGTGCTACTAGAAGCCCACACTAGGCGTTTTTTTATAAGCCCCAAAAACTTTTTTTGTTTTGTTTTTTTTGTTATGTTGCCTTTGGAAAAAAAAAAACTCACGGGATGGCTTTTGTAAAAGCCACGTAGCAACATGTAAAAGCCACTCGTGTGTAAAAAAAAAAAAACTATGCTAGTCGTGTTTGAAAAAAAAACACGCTACCTTCGTTTTTAAAAACCCATGCTGCATGCTTTTTCGTTGTTTTTTGGTTTTGCTACTTAAAAAAAAAGAAAAAAACGTAAGGTTCTTAAAAAAAACGGAAAGCAACCACGGAGGGCTGAAAAAAACATGGGCTGAAAAAAGCGGCGTACTTTGAACGGCCAGCCACCCGTCGACTGCAACTTGCCTGCCACCGACGCGTCGAGTGTGAGGAAGGTCGCCTCCGTCACCTATGAACAGCAGCGAATCAAAAAAAAATCAACGCCCAACTCCACGCCGTTCGCCGATAGGCTTGGTTGCCTATTTCTCACGCACAATTGACCTGCTCTCACTGCACAGCCGACCAGCTCTCAGTCCCTCTCTCTTTCGCTTGTTGATTCACAACCGACTGTCACATAGCCGACTATCTCTCTTGCTTCTCTCCTTCCCCAAAAAAAAAACAACACCTCACATGCGGTCTAAATCGACCCTTACCAAGACCACAACCCAAGCCGGGTTCCAACGATGCAAACAAGAAACCATACGCTGATTTCTGAAAAAAAACAGCAGAATACATGAAAAAACAGTAGTCATCTCGAACTCATACCACTTTCGTTGACCTCTTTCTTCTGTACTTACCAACTTGCACGCTCTTCGAGGCATGCTCTGATACCACTGTTAAATCCCCAAGGGTCTCCTCGTAGAGCAATTCTTAAACGAGACTCCAAACCTGCAAAACAAAGCCATAAATCATGAAGGGGGGTGTAGGCCTAACTCACCACCCAACCATGACAGCCGTGGGGGCAAAACCCACAAGTCTTGGCTGTCCCCACCGGGCCATGAGCTGAGCTAACTAGCAAGATGTACCGACCCATCTCTACTCCATGATGTCCCATACGGCCATGGAGTTACCCTCGCGGGCCTCGAGATTGCTGCCGGTATCGGTTGCATGAAGCAGGTGCACGTCTGCACTAGATCCAGGCTCTTGACCACAGAGCTCTCGCAAAGACTCGCGAGACTCTGACCAACTGACTGACCTTGGCCACCCTTTTATAGGCTCTTGGCCGGTCACCGGGCGTCCACACTTGGGTGCCCGCCCGGCAGGGCATCCTCACTTGGACGCCCGCCCGTCAGTCCATCCCTAGCCCAGCTCGCCAATCAGCTTGCCTAGCTCCAAGCTACCCCAAGCCTCGAAGCTAGTCTTGTGTGCGTGCTGCACACGGTAGATACCCTCTGTGCACATGACATCTACCCCCCCCTCTCTCTCTCTCTATCTTTACCTCTTGGACACATGGTTGAATTTGCCACTGCACGCCCTGCTGGACTTACAATGGTATGAGAGCATGATTTCTCTTGAAGAAACTTTGTTGGGGTGACAGAGCCATGTCGAGAGCTGAGGGAGACCAAGGGCCTCATGAAGGGAACAACTATGAGGCCGACACAGAACTTCTAGATGGGAACCAAGGCCGTCGATCTATTTCTCATGAGACTGTGGCCATGACATCGGGAGAGTACCGACAGTTTCTTCAAGACGAAGAATTCCTTGCTTGGAGAGCCAAGAAGGAACATGACCAAAGAAGGGCTTAAATATTTGAAGATTTCATCAAGGACCGAGCCACTAAAGTTGAAGGGGTTGAAGCCGCCAAAGCTTATCTCTGAGCCAAAGGAGTCACCATTTCGGAACGGAACTAGGTGTGCTCTTCGTGGAGGGAACAAGGAGGCTATCCCTAGGCCTGTTCTCTTAGATGCAGCTTCTTCGGGAAATGTAAAGGACAGGAAGGCAAATGAGCCTTCATCAACTAGCAAGATGGACTTCAAGCGGGGAGAGAAGAGCTTCAAGTTTGATGTTTTTCATTGAAAGTGGGGTACACAAAAAGCATTATCTTTTGTTGAGTAGTTTGATGCCGCTTTTGGAGGAGATGACTACTCCGAAAAGTCAAAACTTTTCATGGTTCGCATGCACTTGAAAGGTGCCGCCTTGAATTCGTGGCTAAAAGTAGTACAAAAAGCGACCGACCCGAAGATGTGGACCGACTTCTAGGCTATGTTCAACAAGAAGTTTCTACTTGCAAATTTTGAAGCAGATGTGCAGGAGGAGTGGGATGAGGTAAAGCAGAAAGTTGGTGAGTAGTTTCTTTGAAGTTTACTTCATATACTTCCATTCAACCACTAATGGAAATGCGTAAGTTTGTGAATGGATTGCAACCTAAGCTTATGGAAGCAGTGTACATGGTTGGACCGAAAACGTTGGAAGAAGCCCAAGACAAGGCTTTCCAAGCCGAGGCCTTGTACATGCCTTGGATGGACGGCAAGACAAAGAATGACAATCGAGATCCACCTCAAAGGAAGAAGTTTAAAGACCGATCCCCATCAGGAGCCGAGTCTCAAGAGAAGAAGGATAGGAGTGAGGACAAACCCCCACTCTTTCGAAGAAGATTGTCCCTCGACAATGTGAAGAATATGCCAAAGAAGGGAAGTGTTTTCAATGTGGAAAGAAGAGACACTTGGCTGCAAATTGTCCTGACAAGCCAAAGCAAGAATCCAGACAGATCCGAAGATCATTAGATTGACATTCCGACAGGAAGTTTGTCAAGAGGAGATTGCATTGGAGCAGTCTTGTACCATAAGGGTCATTTTTTGGCCTATGAAAGTCTTAGATGCGAATTTCAAGGATTGTATCCGAACAGATTGTATAATGGAAATTTTGTGACTTTTTTTGTCATCAAAGAAGATACTTTTTATGAAGTAAACCCGCTTATGATTAAACAAAGGATTTGAGGCCAAAAGTGATGAAAGAAGGCCATTACAACCCCAGCATTGGAAAGCAACTGGCCTAGCAGAGAACTGTAGGAAATATGAAAGCAAACAAACTGAAATGAAACAAGAACACAAATGAAAGAAGTGTATTGGTTGAAGAAACTCATAGGCCTTCAGATGAAGGAAGGGGCTTCTATGACAGCCCATCTAAATGAGTTTAATGGTTACCTTGAGATGAGTGTAGACAAGACACAAGATTGATACTTTCATTGATGTGACACCTACAATATATAGGTGAGAAGTACAAGATTGAGTAGACTGACTTATGGGATAAATGTAGAGGTGCCACATGGCACTAGACTCAAGACACAAAGACTCAACTGAAACTAGACTAGAGAAATAGTACACCTAGTGTGCACTTATTTCCAACAAGAACATACATTGAGCTATATGTTTGAGAATATTTGGTTTTGTCAGATGGTCAAGTTTGATCGACAAACACCAGTAGGATTATTGCACCCATTGAATGTTCTATGGGGAGAGTATTGCTATGGATTTTATCTTTGGATTGCCAAAGTCAGAGAATGATGATATTTGGACCTTTTTCAGGACACCAAGAAGAAGAACCATGTATGTCATCTGTTCGACCTTTCAGATCATTGGAGGACACATAATACCTTCCATGAGAGTTTATTGAAACCATGTACAAGTTACCCTCAGAGGAGCTTGTTTTGGAGGATCCACCACGGGTGGAAGAGCGAGAACATATTGTGTTCCATTCTATGAGAAAAAGAGGAAAGACAGTGGTTAGAAAGTTCCTCTTGGAAACGGATGCAAAATGGATTGCAGAGAAGTACTTCAAGGACTATCCAGCCCCGGGCACTGAGCTAGTGGCCGATGCCGAGCTTTAATAAATGTTAACTGCCAAGGTTATAAAACCTTGCAAAAATAAACAAGTGTTAAATGAATACTTACCACCTGTTCACATGCCACAAACCATGGTAGAATATAGGGCATTCACATGGCTCATAGGTGGGCGTCGTGAACTGGACACATCATAACAGTCATTCACACGAAAACAAGTCATGTGAAAACAATTTTAAACAGGCAGAGTGCATGCATTTTCATTATGCAATGGAAATATCTACCGTTCTTGGAACTTGTAAATAGCAGGTCTTCCCGAGCACGGAAGTGGCTGAATGGGAAGCCTAAACTGGGATCCTTGATAGTGGGTTCCACGTCGTGGTCACACTACGGGTGACATGAGGCCTGGCCTACCGTAGGTGACGCGAGTTATGGCCTCAGTATGGGCAACACGAAGCTCCTTGGCCTATTGTACCTTGGTACAAAAATAGAGAAAGACCACTTGGGTGGCCAAATGGTGACACCAGATATCTTGGACTTCACAGTCGTGCGGTCATTGCGATCAGATGGCTCAGATGACTGTATTGGATTTCATAGTCGGACAGTCCATGCGATTAGATGGCCCAGATGACTATTAATGAACTCTCGGGCGGTCTTAGTGACCAGATGGCCTTGAGCGAATACTTAGGCGGTCCTAGTGACTAGATAGCCTTGAGCAATAGTTTGAGTTGTGTCCCTCGGAAACCAGATAGCTCAACATGGTTTCAGATAAAACCAGACAGGACAATCCATGAACAGGAGGATCATTACTTGTGCATTGCATACTGATGTATGTTTGAATTTCTTTGACTTTGTGTACTGTTTTTGATGTTTGGGCAATGCTTGGATTTATTGCATGTGATAGTCCACTAGGCTTCAGACTACTTGGCTAGTACCTCGAGTACCAGTAGACGCGAATGATGCATACTTGTTTGTTGACTAGCTTCTGTCTAGTTTTTGCAGATGGTAAGTAGCATAGAGATGTTGCCGGATGAGCAGATAACACCACAGATATGGGGAAAGACCAGATGCACAAGCTCTATTACTGGGAAATATTTGAAACATATGGATGTTCTTGATGTACTTGGAAGTGTCATAGCAGCAAAGAAACGCGTTTCTTTCGAAAAGAAACATACGGGATGTTTCTTTCAATAAGAAACGTTTCTTTAATAAAAAACGTGAGGCAAGGGTTTTTTTTTGGGACTTAAGCCGTTTTGGGTCTACCGTTTCACTTTCACCGCATTCATTAGTCATGGAGCTGTATATGCCGCCATCGTTCTTCCTTCGAAGGGCATGCTTCCGCCTCCCTCTTTTTCTCCCGCTTCCCTCTTCCTTCCCGCCTGAGCCTCTTCGCCTCCCTCCTTTTTCTCAGCCGCCCGCCTTTGTCTTGCCCCCCCTCGTTCTCCCCGCGAAGGGCACGCTTCTGCCTCCCCCTTTTTCTCATGCTTCCCTCTTCCTTCCCACCTGCTCCTCTTCGCCTCCCTCCTTTGTCTCAGCCGCCCGACTCTGTCTTGCCCCCCTGCATTGTGCGCCATCGCCGTCTACTTCTTCTTCTTCTTCTCCTTCTTCTTCCCTATTCGTCTTTCTTCTTGTTGTTCTCCTTCTTCTTTCCTCTTCTTCTTTCCTCATCTTCTTCTCCTCCTCTTCTATTCTTCCTCTTCATCCCCATATCATTCTCAGCTGAATTAATTTCTCCCAATTTGCAAACCCTAATTTCAAAAATTTTCCAATTATGGAATTAGTCCAAAATTTGAGCTGTTTCTCGAAATTGCCCCAATTTTGAGCAACTCCGTTCTCTAATTGCATAGATTTTCTTGCAATTTTACAAACCCTAAAAGTTTCCCCAAATTTTTCAACCCTAAATTTTCCCCAAATGTTAGGGTTTCTCACCATGTGGGCCAAATATCTAAATTTTGCTCAAAACTCCCAATTTTCAGCTTAATTTCACAAATTTCAGCTATCTTCTTTAATTTCCCCAAATTTCAAACTCCTCTCTTTCTCTTCAATTTCTCAATTTCAGCAATGGGAGAGAAGAAATTTCTTGGAGAAGAGCAAGAGGGATTTGTGGGGATCGGGCGGCTCCAAGAGATGGATATGCAAGCATTGTCACAATGAATATACCGGAAATGCTCCGCGATTGAAAGCCCATCTCTTGAACATCCCGGGGGAAGGTGTTGCCGTATGTAGCAGTGACATTCTAGATGACATCATTGTGAGCTTGGGCCGAGATCCGGAGGCAATTCGGCGAGCTCGCCACGAAATTAAACAAGATGCTGATGAGCATCCCCCTTCCACTGCAAACTCATCTCCTACCTCACCTACCGGTCCAACCTCTCAAAGATCTCACCCCGCCACAAGGAATGTCTCTCAACTTGCTAGCTCGCATTGCATTCCTACCGTCTCTATGGTGAGGCAAAGCAAGGAGCTTTGCACAAAAGTTGGTCTAAACTGCAACATGATAAAGCAAGAAGATTAGTTAGGCAATACTTTTTTGAGTGCAATGTTGCCTTTGATCATGCATGAAAGCCAGCTTTCACCAATATGTTGAAAGTAGTAGCAGAGGTGGGTCCAAGCTTCAAGCCTCCATCCTATGAGACATTGCGCATAAAGGAGTTGAGAGAGGAAGTGGCAGACATTGAGAGGGAGTTGGAGCCTCGAATTCAGGGCTGCATGGGTGAAGTATGGGTGTACTATACTTTGTGATGGCTGGTCGGATGAAAAACGATGACCTCTTATAAATATTTTGGTTTCTTGTTGCCTTGGCACCACCTTCTTGACAAGTATAGATGGTTCATCGAAGGCTCACACAGCAGACTACATCTATCAGCAGCTTAAAGCTGTAATTGTTGAGGTGGGGTCTCCAAATGTGGTATGTGTGATCATAGATAATGCAAGCAATTGTAAATTGGTTGGATCATATGTGGAGAGAGATTACCCTCACATTTGTTGGGTTCCATGTGCATCCCACTCAATTGATTTGCTGATTGAAGATATTGGGAAGATCGGGTGGATTGGCAATGTGGTGAAGAAGGCAGAGTTTTTAGTGAATTTTGTGTGCAAGAAGTAACGAGCCCTTGCTATTTTTAGGGCTAATTGCCAAATAGAGCGTGCAAATCCTTCTAGTACTCGCTTCGCCTATCTCTTTATTGTACTAGAGAAGTTGGTGAAGTGTCGCAATGGTTTGAGGCGCATGATCACTAATGATAGGTGGATTGCATGGGAGTCGGGACAAGAGCACTTCTCCAAAGGCAGTATGGTTCATTTTGGATTTTCAATTTTAATGACATTGTTGATCTTCTTAGTTTCCTAAAGAGATCCATATACCACCATTCCTTGACTTTGGCAATCCAAAGATAAAATCCATAACAATACTCTCCCATAGAACATTCAATGGGTGCAATAATCCTGCTAGCTTTTGTCGATCAAACTTGACCTTCTGACAAACCAAACATATAACTCAATGTTCTTTCTCATGCAAGGCCAATAAAAGTAGCTCTCCAAAGCTTGAAGTGTAGTCAAGGTGTCTCTATGCCCCATGTAGAAAGGAGCATGGCACTCTTCCATTACCTTGGCCTCAATTCCTTGTGTCACACATAACCTGGGTTTGCATCATAAGAAAACCCTACTTGATGACATAAAAAAATCAGTAATCTGTGTTCTACAATCTGTTCCAAAACATCTTTGAAATCCTCTTTGGTAGCATAAGGATCCTTCATCAAAGTGAAATCCATATGGTAACCCATAGAAACCTTATGGCTCAAGGGTCTTCGAGATAGCAGCCAGAAACGTATGAAACGTTAGAAACAGAAACGTATGAAACACGTAAGAAACGTTTCTAAAATTCGGGCCAATATAAGAAACACCGTCTTTTTTTTAAGGTTTTGTAATAATTTTCATATAGAATTTTAGATACATCAATTGACAAGGGGATCAACAAGTTTTAAAAACAAAATTGCACATAAAACATGGGTGAAGGTTGAACTAGAAACATCATGATTCTATGCTATCGGTTGGACCTTTCAGATCACTGGAGGATATATAATGCCTTCCATGACGGTGTATGGAAACCATGTACAGGGTTACCCCCAGAGGAGCCTGTATTGAAGGATCCACCAGGGGTGAAAGAACCGAAACAGATTGAGTTTCATTCTGTGAGAAAAAGAGAAAAGAATAGTGGTCAGAAAGTTCCTCTTGGAATTCGAGAGTTATTTGCTATTGGACGCGAAATGGATGCCTAACTTCTAGGACTATCCAGATATACTTTGAGCTTATGAGCATTGAGAAAGTGGTTGGTCTAGATGTATTTGAAGTACAGATATGGACGTCTTGTGATGAAGACAAATTCAAGAGGGAGGGATTGTGCCTCTAGTCCTCTTCATTGTGTATATATATTGAATTGGAACTGACCATTTTCTGCTTATATAATGGTTACTTGGACATGCTCTAGTTTGGGGGGCAACGATGCCCGATAGCCCAAGGAGCAGGATTTGTATATGGGAGGCAACGATGTCAGATGACCCATTGGACGACAACGATGCGAGATATCTTCGACTTCGCAGTCGGGCGGTCATTGCGACCAGATGGCCCACATGATTGTATTGGATTTCACAGTCGGATGGTCATTGCGACCAGATGGCCCAGATGACTGTATTGGATTTTGAAGTCGGGAAATCATTGCGACCAGATGGCCCAGATGACTATGGAAGAATTTTCGGGTGGTCCTAGTGACTAGATGGTCTTGAGAATAGTCTGAGTGGTCCTAGTGACCAGATGGCTTAGCACGGTTTCGATGAAACCAGAGAGGACAATCCATGAAGAGGAGGATCATAACTTGTGCATTGCATATTGATGTATGTTTGAATTTCTTTGACTTTGTGTGCTATTTTTGATGTATGGACAATGCTTGGATTTATGGCATGTGATAGTCCACTGGGCTCCAGACTACCTGGCCAGTACTTGGAATATCCAATAAACACGAATGATGCATACTTGTTTGTTGACTAAGCTTGTGTCTAGTTTTTGCAGTAGGTAAGTATGCATTTATTTTATCTAACACATGTTACAGGCCATGAAGATGTACCATCAAGAACATCGGTCAACGAAAAGGCATTGAGATGTTGCTAGATGAGCAGATGACACCACAGATATGGGTGGAAGATATGGACATGCTTGGACCACTTTGCAGGCTGCAATTGAGGACAACTGCGATTTTAAGAGGGAGGGAATGTAACTATTTGGTCCTCCTAGCTCTATTTCACATGATGAAACCATGTTCGACAACCAGACAGGTGGAAGAAGACATAGGGACAAAGTCCATAAGGTTTGATTAAGAAAAAGCACCATTCTTGGTCAAAAAGCAAGAAAAAGCAAAAAGTCAAACAAGGTTGATCATGAGCCAAGGGCACCATTGGAAAGAGGAGTCTGAGCCAGACCAAAAAGCTAAAAGACGCCTTCTCAAAAAGCAACTCTAAGGCCAAAAAGCAAGGCCTTAAAGTCAAAAAAAGCAAAGCATCAAAAGATAAGTAATATTTTTAAATAAAAGTTAAAGAGGAAAGCAAAGCAAAAGTTTGACAAGCTTTTGGCAAAAAAGCAAGACCACCCTTAGGTATAAAAGAACCGTGAGGCTCTCTTGCTCATCATGAAGGGGCGTGGCCATCATTATTTAAGTTTGTGGAGCTGAACAACTTCTTCATCATCATCTCCATCCTCATCGTTGATCTCTATCAACAAGAGTTAGGCGCTTCTCATTGTTACTAAACTGTGGAGCGTGGAAAATTCTGCTACCCTCTCTCTCCACCTGTTTACACCAGTGCGCCGCCACCAATAAGCTCTCGTCACCTCCTACGCAGCCCTGTTTTTCTGTCGTAACCTTCTGGACAGAGCTGCCGAGTTGTTCCAATATTTGGGCCGCCTCTACCTACTGCCTAGCGAGCACAACTAACGCTTGCGCCAACTTCAGCCAGCGTCTACGCCAGCTTCAGCCAGCGCTGCCAGCATCAGCTGCCTGCTGATTGAGCAGAACCACCAGCGCTGCCGTACACGTGCCTCCAGCGCTGTCGCACAGGACTGAACTGCCGCCCTCTGAGCTGACCACAAGCGCTTGGCTGAATTGCCGCCACCAGTTGCATCCAGCTTTGTCATCACCACATGAGTGCTGCTGCCACCAGTCACCTGTGCAGCCAGCACCGAGTACTGCTGTTTAGCAATACTTGCAGCCTCCTATGTGGACTGTGCCCTTTGCTGTCCACAGCCTACCATGTGCTGCTACTGCCACTGCCTATTGCACTCGCCACCAAAAGAACTGTAGCCAGGGCCAGCCAGCGCCGTCTATTACCTATCAGTATTTGCAGGCTGCTGTGCGACCACTTGTGCTGCCAGCTGCCATGCGCTTGCTTTACCTCGACACCCAAGTTATGCAGACTGAACTCCGACATACAAGCTGCTGTGCGACCACTTGTGCTGCCAGCTGCCATGCGCTTGCTTTACCTCGACACCCAAGTTATGCAGACTGAACTCCGACATACAAGCTATTTTGTACTGTACGCTATTGCTACAGACTAGTCTGTACTTTGTTGCTCGGTGGACTGGTCCTGGATTATACCTTCTAGTACATCATCTTGTGGGTTGTCCCTGTTCTAGTTTGGACAAGAGAACTTACAGTTTGACACATATACTCCATCATCTACACACATCTCCTGTATCTCATGTGTGAGCTTGGAGTTACTTGGATTCATTGCACATGGAACATAGAGCTTGGACATGGATCTGCACTTGGACATGGAATTAGACTTGGATATGGACTTGAACTTGAATTTGGATTTGGATTCATTGGATTTGGATATTGGATCTGGTACTAGCCCGGTGAGAGATATTTGTGGGTCATCCCCATGGTGTGCTCGGCATCAGAGATCACGTGCCTAGACATCGACATCGACTTGGATATCCTACATCGACTTGGATATCCTACATCGACATATTTGTTTGTTTTGTATTTGTTGGGTAGGAGGGCAGCTAGCTTGCACACGCGCACACACACACACACACACACACACACACACACACACACACACAACCTCAAGCACAGAGAAACGTGAGAGTGCTGGAAAAGATGTACTCAATAATGATATGAAATGAAGTACAAGTGAGTACTAAAAAGCCTAGGGCTAAGTGCCCAACACACATAAGTGTGTTCACACGGGAAAAAACCTATGTCCAATCATAGGGAAAAGGTGTCCGTGAGTAACATGACTAAACAAACCCCCCTCAAGTGAACGGTGTGAACGGGTAGTAGGGTGATAAAGCTGTGAATGCTGCCCTGCACTATGCTCCACAGTAATAGTGATTCAGAGAGATCACGATGGCAAAGATGAATTGCAGTGCCAATGGGAAAAACAAGCACTATATGACAGGGAAAAGGAGAATCCCCAATGTCATAGTGCTAATGCTAGAGCACAGTAGTACATAAATGCATCACGTGAAATGCATGTGGAAGATCATGTGGACATCAACTGCATCAAATCAAGAGGCATCGCATAATACCCCCCCTGAAGGCAAGCATCGAAATGCCAAGCTAATCTGCATGTAATCCATATCAATGACAACAAGAGAGCAAAGCGTAGCTTTGTAACTGCACCAGTGATAAGCATAAGAAGTGGTAGTAGATATACGCATGTGTAAAGGCAACAGGATCCAGAAGTCATGCGTGTGAGACATGCAATGTAAGCTACAAGAGGGAAATTCATCAATGGAGGATCCGATGAGGAAAAATCAGCAATGGTAGGGCTGATAAAAGAAAAAATTCAGCAATGGGAAAAGCTGAAAATCGGGAGAGAAAGTGGGGGCTCGAGGCGGGCATCAACCAATGCTATGAGAGGATGGGTAAACTCTCAACGATGCCACGATCAGTGGCATGTATGGCAAGTGTAAAGATGTATAATTCCACAATGAATAATATACATGTGACATGTCAAAACCATGAGAGCAAGTCAACACTGGCCAAGTGTGTAGAAGGCACTCCCAATAAACATCACATGTGAGGAAGTGAATGTCAACACTGTAGAAACAATCCCGCTGCAAGGGAAAACTGCATAAAAGGCATCTCCAGTAGACATCACATAAGAGAAAGCGTCTAGCATAGACAAGCATAAGGGTCAACAAGCATAAGTGACCATGAGGCATCACCAGTAGACATCACATAAGAGAAAGCGTCTAGCATAGACAAGCATAAGGGTCAACAAGCATAAGTGACCATGAGGCATCACCAACTGCATGTGGGCAAGTAACCCCCCCCCCCCCCCCCCTGAAATGCATCTACCAGACAATGCATACCAAAGGAGTACAGACTATAGAGCATAGTCATTAAAAGCAACGGCATCAAAAAACATCTTTGCAGGTGATGAAGATGTAAGGGTCGAGGCATAGTAACAGGGGACGCCCGTCCCGGGCCTTAGGGATGGGGGAACGCCGTCTCGGCCTCCCTTTCACATGGGGATGTGTCCCTCTGCAGGGGGGACGTCCCATGTGCTGTCCCTCACAAGGGGACGGCCGTCCCCTATCAGGGGACGTCTTAAATTTGTGGGATGGGGGGGTGTTTGGGGACGTGAAGAAATTTTTGGAAGGCTTCGCCTCTTAGGTTTTAAGTTTAAAGTTTTAATGTTTTAAAAAAAGCCTATCTAAAGGCTTATGTGCGAAGTTTGCTGGGTGATACTCTCCTCCATCTTTGTTGTGCACACTTGCTCTCTTCCATCTCTCCTCTAGAGTGTGCACAGTGCACAAGTTCTTGAGGCTTGAGCGAGCCAAAGCTCCATCTAAGCTGCCATGAGCCTTCAATGGCCTCTTCCTCGCGAGCACCAGCAGTCCGTGTTGGGGACAAGGGTTCAGGTTGGTCTTGGTAGGAAGAGGTGAATGCCCACAGACACGTCCCGTCCCTGTCCCACCCCCCCCGTCCCCGTTCCCTACCTCTAGGCGTTCCCCATCCCCAAACCCTTCTTCGTCCTCGTTCCCGTCCCCTGACCCATGTGACTATGGGACGAGGAGGTGGACCTGCAGGAGGGTGTTATGCGATGCCTCTTGATTTGATGCAGTTGATGTCCACATGATCTTTGACATGCATTTCAGGTGATGCATTTATGTACTACTGTGCTCTAGCATTAGCACTATGACAGGGGGGATTCTCCTTTTTCCCATCATATAGTGCTTGTTTTTCCCATTGGCACTGCAGTTCATCTTTGCCATCGTGATCTCTCTTAATCACTACTACTATGGAGCATAGTGCAGTGCAGTATTCACAACTTTATCACCCTGCTACCCGTTCACACCGTTCACTTGAGGGGGGTTTGTTGGTCATGTCCACTCCGGGCTAGTTCAGGTGTGTGAACCTAGCTTACTCACGGGCACTTTTTCCGTGTGAGCACTTCACCTTCCGTTGGAGCAGGTGCAGGAGGAAGCACACGTGGAAGCTAAAACTGGCGGAGGAGCTCTAATCTTGAGTAAGACTCCAGTTTTATGTGAGGCGCCTACTTTTCCGGGTGCATGGGAAGTGCTGGTCGACTACTTCTACAGGCTGTTTACAGCCTTCTACCGCGACAAAAACCTAACAGGTGCATGGGAAGTGCTGGCCGACCCTTCTGCATGTTCTCCACTGCTGGCCAGCTGATTTCCAGCTTGAATAGAGGCTGGACAGAGGATAAAAACATGGAGGACGAGCTGGTTGTGGGCATCTAGACATTTTTCCTTCTGACTGGGGGCTTGCAGGCTTGTGTGCAGCTGCTGGTTGATTTCTTCTGAGGCTACTGAGGGCTGGTTGACTGCTGAAAACAGCCTTTGAGGGTTGGTCGACTTGCTTTATGAGCCAGACAGGAAGAAGACGATGATGTTGAGTTGTCCCCCGGGCTGATGTGGGAGTGCTATGGGCTGTCCATAGTTGTCCTGCATGTGCTCACTTGTGTTGAGAATTATCAGCAAAGTCAGTTTATGTTATGTTCTTGTTTTCATATTGTATTGGAAGAAACAGGTGCAGCCAGTGGTGAACCTTGGGCACCCACAAAGTTGTATTGGAAGCAGACTCCTTTTTGGTAATCTAACCATAAGAGGGGGGGGGGGAGTCAGCCCATCTTCTGGCCCCTAGTGTGGTGTACTGTCATTTTGTTTTATTTGGCATGCTTATGTGTATTTTCAGATTTCATGATTGATTAGATTTTCCGTGTTCAGTTGCCCTTCCGTTTACAATAAATGACATTGAAAATGTGGCATAGATTGCCAATGATGTATCCTTGGTAATACATACATATTATTGCTATCTTGTTTTGTGTTGTGCCATTTCATACTGTTTATTTTGTATTAATAGTTTAAGTGTGATAAGATTGTGCCATTTCATATTGTTGTGCCATTGTGATTATAAAAGGATTGTGATTGTTGACCTTCCCCAGCTCCTCCATGTGCATGCGTGCTTTTATTGAGTGGCTTTTGTCATGGACACAGATTCTCTTGACTCATTTAGCTCACCGTTCAAACCTAAGTAATGTCATTTTTGGTATACAGCTGGAGCGCAAAACAAAGATAGTGAAGCAGGATCTCAATCCCGTCTGGAGGCAGGATTTTGAATTTCCTGAAATAGGAAATGGAGAGCACCTGCAATTGAAATGCTATGATGCTGATTATTTTAATGATGAGAATTTGGGTAGTGCGCGGGTTAATTTGGAGGGTCTGGAGGATGGAATCTCAAGGGACGTTTGGATTCCTCTTGAGAAGATCAACACCGGAGAGATAAGACTAATCATAGAAGCTTATAATTCTGAGTCAGAGGCGGAAAGTTTGCAGGTTTCTTCTATCACCACTCCCCCCCCCCCCCCACCCCCTCCCCCTTCCCCGCGGCCCCTGGTGGCCCCTCCCTCGCGGTCTCCTCTCTCCTTAGTGCATGCCCAAATGAGGGCTCTGTTTCTGTTTTTTTTTTTTGGTACCTCTCAACCTTCTAAGATTAATTTATGTTTTGAAATTGAAGCCATGTCTGCTGAAAACCCAATCTTCTATGACTGCAGAACGGAGCAAGGGAGGAGCATGCTATAAAAGGTCTTTTGGAGGTTGTATTGTTAGAGGCTCGTGATCTGGTTGCGGCAGACTTGCGGGGGACAAGTGATCCTTTTGTCAGTGTTCTTTGTGGCAATGAAAAGAGAACAACAAAGGTGTGTCAAGGGGGAAATCAGAATTGTGCTTTGATGAGCTTTATAATGGGGACCTATTAGACACTTTGCTAGCAGTTGTGACTTTGATGAGGCTTATTGACTTTGAACAATGCTTTGGCTCTGTTTAATGTGTAAGCTACTAGAAAAATACCAACGCATTGTTGTTTTATGGAGTACAATTTTATAGCTCATCTTGCAAGCACTTTCCAATACGATTAATTTAGCTGTTGAGCTTTAGAAAGCAGTCTAGTTTAAATCAAGGTGGAAGTGGATTGCTGTCAATGAATTTTAAATAAAATGGAACATTTTTCTTTACACGTGCTATCGTTCAAAAAAGCTGGAGTATAGGCTTGAAAGAGGGTTTTTTTGTTGGCGTGCTAAATCTTTCCTTTTTGTTTGAGGTCTGCTAGATTATACGTAAGACATTGCATCCACAGTGGAATCAGACTTTTGAGATGAGTGATACTGGCAAACCTTTAGTACTTTATGTCAAGGACCACAATGCGCTCTTGCCGGATTCTAATATTGGGCATTGTAAAGTTGAATACGAGTGGCTGCCAACAAACCAGATGGTGGACAAATGGATTCCATTGCAAGGTGTAAGGAAAGGAGAGATACGCGTGCAGGTGACGAGGCGGCCACCTAAGTCTTCCAGACGACTCACTAGCCACGGGCCCTCTAACACACATTCCAAGCTGTTGAAAAAATCTGGCAAGGTAAAACAAAAATTCATGAAGAGTTGAGTTATAAAAGTGATAAACTAATGCCTTTTTTTCCCCTTCTGGGCAACATGCCTTTTTTTTGTGTATGAGCTGTGGTGGAATTGACTGTAGAGTTTCTTGATACAATCTTCACATGTGAGGCAAGGGAGCTGAATCACTTGTAGAGAGGAAGCTATCTCTCTTGAGTCTTGCCTGTGTAAAGTTTCCTCTACCCTACTAAATTTTGTGACTCTTTCTTTCTATGAGCTTTTGCATCTCCCTCGAATGCATTCATTCCTATCCTCTAGCAAGGCCATCAAGAATGTGACTAGTGCCATGGCTTCCTATGCACATTGCATGCACGCTGGCCTGAAAATTGCAGATCAGAGCTTTCACTTGGATGCCTTTACAAATAGACCACAACATGCATGAGGAAGATGATAGTATGAATCCTCTCCTGTATTTGTTAAGTCTAGGAAACCTACAAAAGTCATAGGTTCCCATGCTTGTCATTTGTGTGTGGCACATGCACACATTGGTGGAAAGTCTTGGAAGGAAATTTGTGAAACCTTCTGTGGAGCTTTGTTCTCCTTTCGTACTCTAAAAAGTATCAGGACAGGACTTGGTGTGCCTTTTGATATTACAATTTGTAGAAAAGCTAACCTTGATTTGTCGATGGTTTTCTTTGTTGCCACAACCTTTATGCTTCCCCCAAAACACAGAGCACAAATCCATAATTGTTAGGAGTGTTGCCTTCAATGAGGCTGTGGGACGAAAGGGGACAGCCTTTGTTAGCGAGCGCTGTTACATCACATGTATTTTACAGGATTCCTTTAAAAAACGGGTATGTAATAGGGAGTCTAGAGGGCTGTATTGTGGAATTTGGTTTGAGCAAAGAATGAATTGTGCTTTGACTGGGTCAAGGCTGGGAGATGAATGAAGAAAGAGGGCTTTTTGTGTATTCCTGTGAATGTGAATGTTCTTAAATCTATAAACAATATTGCAATTGGTGGAGCATTTAGGGTCAAGTGGGAGCATACTTTGAAGATTTAGGGCTGTATCACTGCTGAATCTGCACCTGTGCAGCACCTTGAAGAACCCCAATTTCTGCAAGCTCTTTGCAGAAAAAAGAAACAAGAAAAAAGAAACAAGTGGCTTTACTCTTGCCATTTCAGCCCATGTATGTATCTTCATGTGTCATTTCAGCCCATTCCATGTTTAAGGTTGGATCATTTGATCTACACAATTTTGTGTGCTCATTGAATCCTTGTCCCTCAAGGCTTCACGCATGATCATTTTGGGATGGGATCCCATGGTGTTCTCACGATGATGAAGGGCCATAGGGTGTAGGTCATGACCTTTGTTTGAAGTTGTATTCATTTTGCATCTGGAAGAAGTGGTAGCTCACCGGTGGCAAAGCTCTGGGCTACTCGCTATTGTACTTCAATCTTTTCCCCTTGTGGCAATATCAGAAATACCTTATTGGGCGCCGGCCAGGAGGGGGGGGGGGGTATGTGTGGAGGGGTACCAGCCTATCTTCTGGTCCCCAAAGTGGTGTCGTGTGTACATGATGCCAGATGCCTGTGATAAATTTTGTCGTGTCTTTGTTATGATTTGAATTATTCATATAATTATGGTTTAATTGAGTGGTGATCAAGTGGAAATGTGTATTACGCTTTTGCATGCAACATGTACTCATTATTCTTGGTTAGGTGAACACATAGTTATTTACGTACAGTGTACGACGCCATATCGTATGGAATACCGAACGATACGATACGATATCGTACCGTACGGACTCGTACGGATTTCTCGGTTTTTTTTTTTTGGGGGTAATGATCTTGTTTTTGCTTGTCTATGGCTGTTTGAGCTTCCTTTGTACTATGATGCTTCCCTGCTTTTTAAAATACTCCATACCTCAATTGGAAATGCCTAAGTTTATAAGTATTTTTTTAAAACACCGTATTTTATCGTACGATAAGAATTTTTTAATATCATATTGTATTTTCTCGTACGGTATCGTATGGTACCTGACAACTATGGGTAAACATGAGGATGTATCAAACCTTGGTAGAGGTGAATATGCATGTCTCCAAGGGACCATCTATCCGGGACACATATATCCCGATGGTCGAAGTTGCTTATAACGTACGAAGCGCACGACTACTTTTAACATTTGCTTCATGCTGAAACCCAATCGTAGTTGCAAATGCCAAGCAACTACATAACACTCTCTCCAATCATCTGCATCCACAGACTCGTCTTGCCTCAAATCAATTGCGGCTTTCCTTTAGTCCAGAAATCCTCCAAATAGGAATATAGATGTATCCAGATGTTATGCACCCGGATACTAATCCACACATTAGAGGGCCCCAATATTAGGGATTAACAAGCTGATACTTGGTAGGGTTTCTTGGATTGATAAAACAACCTTAATGGCCATTAAAGTGCTTCCTTGAATCTCCCTTGACACAGCTGAAAACCAAGGTTAGTCCTTAACCAAGTCCTTAACCAAATCATGAGGTAAGAGGCTAGCTCACCTCCCAACCACGATTGGCATCCACCGATCTCCCCCGAGCCAAGGCTAGGGCTTCCTGCACAATCCCGTGTCTATCTCGGGCGTCCTGTACCACCGAAGCCCGCATGTAGGCCTTCGACACGCCAACCTACGTACTCGCCATGTGCGTGGGATGAGCATGTTTGCTCTCTTGGTCCAAGCCGGACCGTTAGTGGTGCATCTGTACAATTATATCTCATAATAACCCAAGCTCTCACTTATATAGTGATAACTATGCCATAAATAGCTAATGCGCTATAAAGGCCATTATTCTTTTTTTATCAATCTAGGAAACCTTAGCCAAGTATCAACCTGTGAACCCGACTTGATTAGTTCCCTAGTCTGTAGATTAGTGTCCCGGTACAAGAAACCTCGAAACTTCGAAAAAACCTTGAAACCTCTGTAGTATGGCAATTTTGCCCAAATTTCAAGTTTCTTTTGGGGGTTTTCTTGGTTTTTCGCCCATATCTTCCTCGTCACTTTCTAATTCCTCTCCTTCTCCTCTATCTAAAAAACCTCAAAACCTTTGCAGTAAGGTGGTTTTGCCCAAATTTCAAGTTTTGTTTTCTTCGTTTTTTTTTGGGGGTTTTTTTTTGCTTCCATCTCCTCCTCTTCACCTTCCATCTCCTCTCTTCCCCCTCGTCTTCTCTTGACCTCTGTTCCTTACTCTTTTCTTTCACTTCCTCCCCTTAACTCCCTTCTTCTTTTGCTTCCACTGTCTCTCCTTTCCCCCTCTTCTGCTCTCCTCCCTTTTGCCCCTCTTCTTCTCATACCATCTCCTCTTCTCCTTTCCCCCTCTTCTGCTCTCCTCCCTTTTGCCCCTCTTCTTCTCATACCATCTCCTCTTCTCCTTTCCTCCCTTCCCCTCTTCTTCTCCTCTCCCACTTTCTCCCCTTTGCAATCTTCTTCTACTTAAAGCTTTCCCTTCCTCTCCTTTACCCTCTTCTTCTTCTTCTACCACCTCGCTTTCATCACGATTCACAATATATATATATATATATATATAATATTTTCATAAAAATCGAAAAAACCTCTGGTTTTTCTTAGTGATGGATGAAACCTTTCGAAAAAAGAACCTTAGAAACCTTGAAACTTTCAAAACCTAGAAACATTTCTTGTGACTATGCTACACACTAGAAAGAAACTCAAGTCCCATCCAGAGGATAAAATCCCCAGATTATCAAGTTCTATGTCTAAGAACCCCATCGATCCTGAGCTGTCAATTCACTCTCGTTGGCAAGGCTAAGCACCCTCTGCATATCCTGCGAGAAATCTCTCGCTTGCCGATCTTGGATTTTACCCAATCCTATAGAAATAAGTGTGATTGAGATTGAAAACCGTACATAAGCATAAAAGGACTAAAGCTTGCCGTCGAATGCTTATTATTGTTATACGCAAATTCAAGTTGTACAAGGTACCTTTCCCACCGTCACTGCCTTTTTGAAAAAAAAAAGGTACATATCATGTTCTCCAAAGTGTGATTAGTACGCTTAGTTTGACCATCACTCCCGGATGATGAGAGGAAGACATAATCTAGTTTCCAATTTAGTGAAGGGTATCTACAACCGGATTGCGAGACCCCTTGGGCTATGGTATCTCAAGATTGAACTCTTGTATGAGTTCAACTCACCTGGCTTTGCAACCATACAAATCGTCTTGATCGCAAATGCACTTTAAGGAACCATAGAGATAATGTGTCTACTTCTTCAAGGCATCAATGATTGCAAGCAACTTCTTCTCTTGTGTTGGGTACCGTATATCGACCTCAATGAGCTTTGTGCTTTCAAAGGCAACGGGCCGACAATCTTGGAAAGAGATGTCCCTATGGTAAAATCACCAGCATCTGTCTCGACCACAAACAACTTGCTAGGATCCACTAAATACAACATAGGTGCCGTAGTCACCAACGCTTTCAAAGCCACGAAGCTCTTGTTAAGGACTTCATTGCAATGAACCAAAGGACTATTCCTTCCCTTCCTTTTCATAACCCCCTTTAGGAGTCGTGTCAATGGTGCAGCCACCTTGGCATAATTTCGGATAAACTTCCGAAAGAAGCCTGTAAAACCCAAAAAGGATTTGACTTGCCATATAGTCCATGACACTAGCCACTCAAGAACTTGTCTCACTTTGTCTGAGTAATGATATGACCCAAATAAAGGAGCTTTGTTCTAAAGAAAGCCGCACTTGGATTCCTTTAGAGCTTGTTGTGTCTCAATCTCTGCAAGATAGTAGTGAGATGCCGTACATGCATAGTTGTCACGGTACGAAAATACGATACCGTATGGGAATTTTTGGTACGATATGAAATTTTCGGATACCGTACGATAAAATGCAGTTTTTATTTTTTACACTTACAACCTATGGAGCTTCAAGCTTGAATGTGAGGGAAGGTTGGGAGGGGAGGAGTCTGCAGTGCTTGAGAAACCAGAACATGGATATGTGTCTCTCCCAGTTGGATCTCCCGATTGTCTCCAAAAAAGAACTTGGATGGGTAATGCAATACCAAAGGTCTCCCAGTGTAGCATTTATGACTAAGGGACCGTCCTTGCACAAATACGAGCAGTGTATCTAGGGTGATAGGTTTAGGGACTCCTCTCTAGATCAAAATGGCCATGTCCAAATCTTCTCCCTCGTACATAACTTGAGAATCTAACTGTCTAGCCTACCTATACCAGGGATCTCCAAGTGATGTAGCAAGATTCTCTCATCCTACCGATCAAGTGTACACTACCAGTCTACCTCGCCAGATTTTTTAGGTCTCTCAACAACCCCATATGGAATACTAAGTGGACACGAAAGTTGCGAAGTATTGCGAGCATTTGGGATCTTCGTTAACCAGGGTTTCTATATTTTTTTAAAGCATTTGGAATTTTTTTTTCCAAGGAAAATTTTTTGGGGGGGGGGGGTACTCGTACCGTACGAACCGTACGGCATGAACCCATTCGTACCGGTACGAGAAACAACTATGCGGTACATGCTCATGCAATGACATACTATAAATAAGTATGTCATCCAGGAATGCCACAACAAACTTTCCCAGGTCCAGCTGGACAAAGTAAATCATTCATAATAAGCAGCTGGAGCATTTATCAAACCAAACAATCCATGAGATCATCCATGCGTGACAATTGAGTTTGTTAAGCCCCTTGTAGTCAACACAGAAGCGCATTGTGCCGTCCTTTTTCTTGGACAAAAGCATAGGTGCCCCCCATGGAGACTTACCACTGGGCTGTACAAACCCCGTCTAAAGGTAATCTTGGAGTTGCCTTTGTCTCTCATCATCCCTATCGGTTTCACTAAACCGATAGGGTTGTTTTGTACAAGGCCAACTACCGTGTAATAACTCGATAGATAGAGTGATCCACATTCCGGTGTTCAGGTCCATCGGTGAAGTAATAGGCTTGCAGTTCTCCATCCCAAAGGCCTCAAGTAACTCGTGAACATACCGCTGCTGAGAAACAAAGAACCCTCTCTAGGTCTGCCAAATCTCCAATCCCAAGAAGAAATGAAGTAAGCCTAAGTCGGTCATCTCAAACTCCTTTGACAAGGCAGTTCGTCTATAACCGCTCCCTACAGGAGGCCTACAAATCGGAAGACAAAATACACATTTTTAGATCACTTAACTAATACCAACAATGGACATTATTAGCAACATCAAAACTGGAAAAAAAATGACCAAGAACACTTGACACCAACACTGGGGCCGGAAAGAGCAGCCCCCCCCTCACTATAGTTTGTATTTCTTGGAGTATTTGTATGTACAAGTGTTCATGGGCCTCATGGCCAGACTCCTCCATGACATGGAGTGAGAACAATGAAATACAACAAGATTTTGTCGATGAAGAATCAACTGTTGTAGTATACCAAACCACAGACAGTCTCCCACCTTCACTGGGTGAACACTTGCCCTTACTGGTCTTCCGGGACCGTGCACCAACAAGCACGCCCGTACTAACGCCTGGCAAGGTGAAGCACTGCGGAGAGAGAAATACCTGGTGCTCCAAGCTAGCTTTGCTCCCTGTTGTTCCTCATACCCACATGTCTTAGGTGGTAAACCGTCAGGCAAATCAGCTGGGAACATGTTTGGAGCAGTCCATCACAACTTGCGAAATCTGCATCTTTATGATACAATTATCGCATGGCAGATATGTCCCCATGAGATGCAACTGAAATTGCAGCCACATATGGTCTCTTGGACAAGGCACCTGCCATCGCATTCTTCCTTCTTGGAGTGTGTACAATCTGAAAATGAAACATAAAGAGGACTTTTTCCATCCTCATATGCTTTTGTAAGAGTTTATTCTGCGTGAGAAAGTACCTTAGACTTCAGTGGTCTGTTTTCATTGTGAAATCAATCGCAAGAAGGTAATGTTTCCAAATTGTTAAAGCATGAATCATAGCCAATCTCTCTTTCTCATATATGCCCAAAGAAAGCTCGGCATCTTGCAACCGACCACTCTTATAAACTATGGCATGTCCCTTTCTTTGTAGGACATCCACAATATAACTTCGAATCACCCATTGTTCTTTAAGTTATGTCTAGCCAAAGGGTTGAGGATTATGAGGAAGAATCAAATCTACTGCCTATGGGACAAGATAAATTACTTTCCAACATGAGACTTTTCCTTTTTGAAACCATTCGTGAAGGAGGAGCTAGGCCAAATTCCTTATACCGTAGTATGTCCTAGCCCATCACTTGGCAAATGTGACTATCAACCAAGGAATATTGTTGATCTCATAGATTTAAGGTCTTGCCATAAGTTATTCAATGTAAAGAAATCCACACTTATGGCAAGACCTTAAAGAATTGATGAAAGGCAATTTGAAAGCCTAGACGATGGAACAAATAGAGTGAGAGTCAAGCTCTAAATCTTTTCCCTTGAGGTGGAGGAGGAAATAAGAACCATACCTAACGTCTTAATGATTAATTTAGGACAGTATTTGGAAAAAATGAATTCAGTGTTGCCTTTGGTATACAAAGACAAAGGTGTTTGTGTAATCTTGAATGGTGAAGTCAAAGTTATCACAAAGCATTGTCAGGAAACTTGGGGAAGCTCACACTTCTCACTTAGATGATGATACCAATGTATTGGTCAAGCTCACCGATGGCAATGGTGCTAAACCACCTACGTGATGTGAAAATCAACACCTTTGGACTAAGATTCCGCCACTCTTTTGTGGTGATGGATTTCCAATATCTGGCCAGTATCATACAATATGATCCTCAAAAAACCATAGGGCCTATAGGAGAGATTCAAAGGTAGTCATGACTAAGACACCGATCCCATTTACCTTCAAAGGTAGTCACGAGTGGGACATCAATCACATTTATAGCTCTAAGATACTCACAAAGTGGACATCCCCCTATGCTGCCTGCTCTCCCCTGTTTCGCCCTCATCTGTTGCCTGCCTACATCCCTCCCTGCCTGTCATTCCCCCCTCTTCTGCATGCCCTTCCCTCCTCTGCTGTTGCTCCTTCTTCCCCCTGCCCCCCTCTTCTTCCTGCTGCCCGGCCTTGGTATTGGGCCTTTCCCCTCCCTTTTCCATTTAGCCTCAGCGTCAGTGTGTTCTAGTCAGCCTTTCTCACGCAAATTAGCATCATGGCTAATCAGCCTCCCCATGTGCACTTTGGAGGAGCTCTTGGATGTGAAATTTTTGGATAATATTGATCCTGACGTGTCTGGCTCGTATGGGAATCTCCCGCGCTTTGCAGAGGCTATAGAGTTGTTTTGCCTTGCTTATGGTGCACGGAGTACTTGGGCACAAGTTCTGGGGTTTTCCGGTGACCTCCTTTCCCCTCTTTAGTGGATATCCAGACGCACCACGGCACGCTGCCGTGGACGCCAGATATGACGTATGTATATAGATATATATATACGTAGATAATATGTATATCCATATATCGTATGCATGTATATATATAGTACATATGTACATAATATATCACAACTCAGAAATATGTATACATACATATGTATACACACATATATATACATATACATACATACATACATACATATATACACATATATATACACACATACATGGCATCGACATCACTCTTGAGCAGCAGATTGCCTTTCTTGAGCATTTGGCGGAAGCCTCTCTACTGGAGCTGCTAGCTTGTCTCTTACTTGTCGGCCGGGTTGTTGCTGGCGACCAGGTATTGCCGGTGAAACCGGCCTTCAGAAATTTGACGGGCGGTGAAACGAACACTCGCACACAAAACACTTCAACACCTTTGAGGACCTGGAAAAGGAGAGCAAACAAGGGTAGCTAGAGTGCTCTTGCAAAAATTACACGCACACCGATTGGCCCCAAATCGCAGTGGCGCCCCTTGCGGTATTTCTTTACTTGATCAAATTTGAGTACAAAGTACAACTTGTAGAATCCTCTACCAATAGGATCCCTTATAGTTTCACCCAGGACTTCCAAAAGAGAATTCTCGTTATTACAGCACAACATACCATAGAGAAGGCACACCTGTACAACACCTCCCTGCTTTCCAAAGGTCTTCTCCATCTCAACTATGGATCCTTCGAACCTTTTCCCAAACAGCAGTAGGGCTGTACCGTACCACATGTCCTTCCCTATAGCCACAGCTTGCATGTAACCTCGAGAAACTACAACCTGTTCACATGAATCCAAAGACATGTTTTCCACATGAAACCAAAGACCTGTATCCGATAAACCAAAGACAACCTGTATCCCATAAACCATAGGCCTGTTTCCTCGAAACCAAAGTCCAGTTTCATCTCGAAAAACCAATGTCCTGTTTCCATGAGAAATCCACAGATACACCATCCAAGCAAGGTGCCAGAACCAGGGTTGATTTCCACAGCAATACCCTGTGCTTTTTCCATAGCCCAGAGAGAGAAAGATAGAGGCCGTTTCAAGCAATCCCTGAATACACATAAGTTCAAGACGAAGAGGAACACATCTCTTCCATGAACATCATCCCGTGTATATGTAGCTTGATCTTCTGTATCCAAGTCTCTTCAACAGGGCCTGCAATCCACGATGAGAGAGAGAAAGAGAAAAGCCTATCTCTAGTCTCTTGCACCAAAAAGGTTTGGGGAATAAGGCCACTGCTACCTCCCCCCATGGTTTGAAACAGCAGCACTGTCATACAACATCAACAGGAACATCAACAGCCATCCTCCGCGGTGGTACAACCCACACAAAGCTGCCACAACAGTAGCCGAGATCAACAGTGCCACGTGCGCCCACACACATGGGGGAGAGAACCTACAGCCGAAAACAGCACGGAGTCGCTCACAACAGTAGCCCCACAGAAGCGCCACAGCAGCACGAATGCCCACACACAAGCGACAGCGCGAGCAAGGGGGAGGAGGAGCAGTCCAAACATCTGCAGCCTTGTGCCACCCTGCGGTCCAGCCCGATGCTCCCTGCAGCAGCCCATCCCACCGGTTTCAATACCCTGCGCTGCTGATCTGGTGTCGCCTGTGCTCTCTGGCGACCGGCCAAACCGGGTTTGCCTGTGTCGAGCGACTGGCTGCTGCTGTATACCCATCTCCTGTACCGCCTTCCCTCAGCCCATGTATCTGCAACAGTGATCGCCAAGGTGATGCGCCACACCACACGACACCACACCCACGAATTCTGCCACCCTTCGCCTTATAACAAGGATGCGATTCGCTTTTCTCCAAAAAAAAAAACTAAAAGCAAATAGCAAAACACACGCTTCCAAATATAATAATTTTTTTATCATCCAAGGTTTTAAAACCTTAGAAACTATAAAATCCCTTTTTGTCCCTTTCACACTTGGGCTGGCCACATATGGGGTTTCCTTTTCAAATCCAAACGGATGCCATTCACACTGTCCATCCCGTGCCAGTGCCCACCTGCTTTCTGTCCAGAGAAAAACACGGGGTCGTAACAGCCGGCTATTATGTGGTGCATTGCCTCCTCCTGGGCTTTTCTCCCGCTCGTGTGTCAGCCAGTTTCAGAGGCTTATCCGTAACTTCTTGTGGTTCGGCAGCAATCTCCAGCCGAGAGGGGAACCATGGAAGGATTTTATTCTGGCCTGCATCTTGACCCTCACCCCTGTTTGTAGCGGCTCGTGGCATCTAAGCATCCGGGGGAAGCTTAGCACCTCCTCTAAGGATAAGTTTGCAGCTAGCCTCTTCCAGTCTCACTCCGCATGTGATGAGGAGGGCCTGCTGCGACCTCCTCTCATGTGGAACGCTCATACAGCTTCCCTCTTAAAGCTAGATGCCCACCTTCGCATCAATTCTGGCCCTGCTCAGACTCTGGATTCTTTGCTCTACTCCTGCGGTCTCCCCACCCTCCTCCGTTCAGGCGTGCTGGCCTCAAAGGAGGGATCCGTCTTAGCCTCAACATCAACTTCGCCATTCCCCCTGAGTGTCGCACCCCCCTGGGATCCTCCTATGGGTAGCTTGCTTCTCCCTGCATGATGTTCTTGTGGCGATGTTCAGCATTGAGGACGACTCACCCTCCGGCCTTCATGGGGGACTACTACCAGGCACTAACCTCTTAGAGGAGGCCTAGTGGATGTGGAATGTGGGCTCTCATGACTGCCATTGGCACATCGGCCATTCCCCTTTGAAGGTAGCCTTGGGAGAGCCCTGGCGGGACTCATCTTGCCGTCTGAAGGCCCCTGGCATCCCCTTTTTCTGATACTCAGTTCGCCTTTGGTAGCACATTCTCCTGCAGGAGCTGGACGGCACCCCGGCAGCGGAAGCTTAGTGGCAGGCTCAGGGTGTACCCCGTGATTGTCTTTTGGATTATTGGCACATGCTCTAGGATAGCTTGCGCCCTGGGAGGGTTACTCTTTTAGTTTGGGTACTCACACATTGCAGCCTTGCTGTTGGCAGTTGGCTTGCCATTGCGGGATGACCTTCTGTGTGTTGCTACTACCGCGCCTCTGTTGAGAGTCAATGACATTGCCTTTGGGACTGCTCAAAGGCCTAACATATCTGGCAGAGGATCCTTAGGCTCTTCATATCCGAGCCCAGTGTCCGCTGTTTGATCACCTGGGGCACGATTGCTTGGGCTAGGGAAAGGTTTGCAACTGGTCTCGCCCTTCAGGTTACCCACTTTCAGATCTCAGCCATTCCAGCCTTGGTTGTCACTGTTATCTTGTGGACCCTGGTGTCTGAGCACACTGCATATGCATTGATCAGAAGTCAAAAGCATGTAAATTGGGTTTTTGGAATAAAGTGCAAAACTTGTATTTTTTGCAGAAACACAGTGATCTCAAGTGACAGCTTAAAAAGTTCCGTATTTGATGTCTATAAAAGTGATTAGACGCATTGCGCATTAGCAAGTAGTTAATTGTAAGGTGGGCATCCCTTGATATATGGACTCCCGGGCGTTCATGCTTGTAATTAGGGATGTGATCTTGTACAGTCTATGTTAAGCATGACTTGTTGGTCTGTGAGAAAAAGTTAAGATGGTATTAGTTTGCAAATATCCCTTATTTTAAATGAGTTTAATAGATGTAATGTATGTGGGTGTTGGCTGTAGCAGGCTTAATGTTAACTGAGTTGGTATCAACTTCTGTGGTGCTTGTGCTTCTTGTGATTCAGAAAGCCTGCCATATAAACTATGATTGTTATATGGTGTGCTGGGATCAATATCTGTGGTGCTTGTGCTTGTTGTGATTTAGTATCCTGCCATATAAACTATGTTTGTTATTTGCTGTGGCAGGTACAAACCTTGTTAAAACAGGTGCTCAGCTTGGCTAGCACAGGAGACACAGATGCAATATGCAAGAAGCTTGAGGAGATTGAAATGGTAGAAGATGAGAAATCTGTTTATATGTCACGACTTCTTAGAGAGAAAGATTTGCTGCTTGGAAAGATAAAAGATCTTGGAGAAGCTATAGAAGGTATTCAAGGCCAACTACAAGGCTCATTATGTCGCATTTAGGTCTAGGCAATCTGTATCACTTTTGTCCTGTCTCCTCCCCCACCCTGCAGGGCCTGAAAACAAACACATACAATGACATACCAAGTCGAGTAAGAGTTAACTCGACAGGTTTGGTTACACACGAATAATGACACAAGTTGTAACATTATGATTTTCCCTGATTTTTGTACACATTAATTACCCCCATGCTCTGAGATATTGAAATGATCTATAGTCATTAAAATATAGAAGTGATAATTCTCACCTAGAATATGGAGTCCCTGCTCTTTCAAGTTTCAATACGCAAACCCTGTCATGGTCACACTTTTTTTTTCTTCAAGAGAAAAAGAAGTATACACAATTTATAGGATGTATATGGGCATAGTGCAATTATATACAGGAAAATAACAGCACCTCTCCATCTTTATCAGGATATACCTTTTCTGTCAACCAAAAGGAAAGAAAGAAGAAAAATTACATCCGTATAAGTATACATGACACATGGTGGGGTACTTCTGCAGCTGTGAAAATCCCGGACTCCTGGATGCCTGGGGAGAGAGAGTGGCTCCGGGGGAGTCCAATTTTCTAGCAGAGGGCGACCGGCAGCACGGATGTCAAGGTTGGCTGAGTTGATATTGATGGGCACTGTGGATTTGGAGGATGATAGCAATTGGCAGCAACCATTCTGAGCTTGAAAGTGATGGGCAGGGAAACTAGAAGGCGATACATTGCGTTCGGTGCAGAATAACGTTTACCTGCAATGGCAGTGGAGGATATTCTGCCAGTTGAACGACCGTGATGACGTCTTGGCTTCAGCCTAATAAATTCCATGATTTTGATTGCAGAAGATGAAGAGTTGGCTTCAAATTACTCAATTTTTGTATCCTTTGCTGTCACCAGCTGTATGCTGCCCTGACAAATTCTTGGCCTGGATGGGCCACGCAGTTGGGTTTGGATGAACCCAAGGGCTTGGATGAGCCCAGGATGGCACCGCCCTTTTCCCTTCACGTGGGTTTGGATGAACCCAAGGGCTGTAAAAATGGGCACCGCTTTCCCTTAACGTGTGTAGGCCATGCCACCCACCACTTGGCACCATGGGGGAGTATAGCCAAAACCTACGAGCTCCTTCTCTCTGGCAATCTGATGTGCAGATGCAGGAAGGAATGCCGTCTCTCTCTCTCTCTCTCTCTCTCTCTCTCTCTCTCTCTCTGTGTGTGTGTGTGTGTGTTACGTGCTGCTGCAGACCTACCTCGCCCGAGAGAAGTTACATTGGACAAGGCCTCTGCGTTCCACTGTGCCGGGTGTCCCAACCCACCGGACCTCGGCCACAATCCCCTCATCAGCTCCAGATCCAAGACATGCTCCATCGCCATCGAGCTACATTTCCCCCTCGCGTAGTTGACAGAGACCTCTTTAGACCCATGCTTGATATTTTGGAGAGTGGTGTACCATCTATTGGGGGCTGATGCTCCTCTCATGTTTCATGTTCCTTGTATTCCATAATAAGACTTCCATGGACAATTTTGTATCACTCCAGTGAGATAGTTTTGATTTGTTCTATTTTATTTTCCGTTTCATTATTAGATATGCCATGGACATTATTGTATCAAATTTGGTCTCATAGGCCCATTGGGTCTTTAGTAGACGCTTAATATCTCTCTTTTGTACCATGATGAGATTTCATTGTGTATCACTTTTGGCCTCATAGACCCATTAGGTCTTTAGTAGACACTTAATCTCTCTCTCTCTCTCTCTCTCTCTCTCTCTCTCTCAGACCAAAAGGGAGATTGAATGAGGTTGGGCTGCGTTAGTGACGAAAGTAGTTGAGAAGGAGTCGATAGAGGTCACCAAAACCATAGACACCACACGCGCCCACTATTATTCACGACACAATTGAAGAGAAAAAAAGGAGGAAGATTCGGGCATTACATGTGCGTGTGGTTGGGCTGCAAGAAGCGGAGTTTGCCAATGGAGACGCCACCATACTATGTTGGAATGGAGAGCAAGCAAGGACACCACATGTGCTGCCCACTATTCCTCAAATTCGAGGACGCCACTAGTCGACAATCATTCTTTGATCATCAAGCAACCCTCAAAGGTGAGAAAGTTTATCTTGGTGATGACCTCACTCCCACATAGGTGGAGCATAGGAAAATGAGCATGTTGCAGGTGCTTGAAGCTTGTAAGGCGGGGAAGTGGGCGGCTTATAGAGATAGCAAGGTCATCATCAGAGACGGACATCCCAAATAGGAACATGGGGTCTATGGGACTAGACATCTGAGGATAGTAGTTTGGAATTGCAATGGGACTTTGTGGTCAGACATTGGGGGGGATTCAGAGCCCATGGTTAGCATAGTCGAGAGGGATGAGGAGGCTGGCTACATGTGGGTTTGGTTATACATTACAGCCTCGAGATGCATCTATGGCGGTAATGATCACTTATTCGATAAAGTGGGAAAATTTTCACATTTTGGGAATTTTGAAAGTGGAAGAATTTTGTTTATTTTGGGAGATTTTGTTAACTAAGGGAAATCCGTTAATTTTGGGAACCGAAATGTAGTAGTGACAGTGTGCATGAAGGGTTGTTAGGGATTGAAAATAAACACCATTTAGGGATGCAATGGATTGCTAGAGGTTGATAATCATACAAGAGGGTGGTGTTAATAAACACCATGTAAAGTATGTTCTCGTTTGATTTTGCATTTTTCGTGCACCAAGAGAAAGAAAATTGGTCAATCTTTTGTAAACTATAATAATACTTAAGAAAGATCATAGTAAATGGAAAACATCACATGAATATTACCTTGATAGGCTAGGAGATCGTCAAGGACAAAATCATCACCATTGTCTAAATTCCACTAGCAAGCAAGCCTTCTTGTGCTTTGATACATGCAAGTTGTTGAGTCTTGGTGGATTTATGGCTTTTGATGTCTATGACCACATGATCACATCAACACATTTCCATAGTTATGGATCCAACCTATTCTCTACCCAATACTTGTTCCTACAATCAATATAGGCTTCTGAATCTTTTAGACCTTTTCTCTTAGCACATGGTGCCCAATAGTGAATTAATACTTTCTTGAAGTTGGGAGATGTCGCATCCGTCTTGATGCTTGATTGGGCAATACCAAGCCATATGGGGTATATAGGGTGGTCAGATGGCCTCACCTAGACAGTCACCTTGCTTAATGTCTATCATTGGTCTAAACTCCTCCCTTGACTTACCACTTTGAGGCCCACAATAGTGGTCATTCTATTCCTCATAGCCTTGGAACTCATTAATGTGAGCATCCACATTATCCACTTGATGAGGTAACTTTGTTCTTGGCCAAAAATCTATGTGCATTCCTGTCTCTGAGATATGTCATTGCTCAAGTTCTCTAATCATGTTTTTCCAGTAATCTATCACTGGTCTAATATAGGTTTTGTATGATGCATTCTTGTCCCGTCTAGTTGCACACCTCTCCCAAAACCCAATGTAATCCTTTATTCTTGATATTACTTGAGTGGTCTCTTGCAAATTCAACCATTGTCAGTAGGTTTGGGTGGCATCCCTCACTATCTTTCTTTCATATCTAAATACCCCCTTCTCTTGGCATCCAATCATGTGATTTTGGATGCACTTTATACTGCATCATCGGTTTGTCGCCTTGCATGAAAAATTGAAGCTGTAATGGTTTTACATGACCCTCGAGTATGTCCTATCCATCACATAGGTATCCATCACATAGGTAGCCATCCACATAACTTTTGAAGTTAGAAACCCATGTAGGAATAAATGTTATTGGTGAGGATGATGATGTTTTTTTAATATATCCATCAGCTATGGGAAAGTGAATGCTTACCCACTCGTAATCTCTTAGAGAACCTGGTGGACATTGCATCGATATCCTTGTGTGTGTCCTACCATCAAGAAGCCCAAATGAATACTCTTGAAAACACCCCTTGCTACAAGCAGAGAAAGGTATGCAAATAAGTATATGTTCTCGTTCACCAATGCGCGAGTTCTCAGGTAACCTACGGAATGGGGGATCAACAATAGCATTTCTATCTAAAGAGGGGGGGTTCACCATGTGCATGTGATGGCATGGGATCCCCGTATGTGGTTGTGGCCTCCATGGTCAATGTTGGGCCACCATTTGAGGGCTCCAGATTTGTAGTTATGATACTGGCATCATCTACAATTCAACATTAGCCACCCACACTGATAGGTTGATTACCTTCGAAAATGTAATGACAGTTTAATGCCTTTCTTGAGTTCAGAAAATGCAAAAGTGGAACATTGCTTCTTGGAATCCCATACGTAGCTAGGTCTCCAAGGTCATGTATGTCCATCCTATCCAAGCTGCGCAAACTGAATGAAAGAGAGCTAATCGTGAGGTTGAGGTCAGATGGCCACAAACCATTGAGGGTCAAGTGCTCATAATGACCATGCCCAGGTATGCAAATAAGTATATGTTCTCGTTCACCAATGCGCGAGTTCTCAGGTAACCTACGGAATGGGGGATCAACAATAGCATTTCTATCTAAAGAGGGGGGGTTCACCATGTGCATGTGATGGCATGGGATCCCCGTATGTGGTTGTGGCCTCCATGGTCAATGTTGGGCCACCATTTGAGGGCTCCAGATTTGTAGTTATGATACTGGCATCATCTACAATTCAACATTAGCCACCCACACTGATAGGTTGATTACCTTCGAAAATGTAATGACAGTTTAATGCCTTTCTCGAGTTCAGAAAATGCAAAAGTGGGACATTGCTTCTTGGAATCCCATACGTAGCTAGGTCTCCAAGGTCATGTATGTCCATCCTATCCAAGCTGCGCAAACTGAATGAAAGAGAGCTAATCGTGAGGTTGAGGTCAGATGGCCACAAACCATTGAGGGTCAAGTGCTCATAATGACCATGCCCATACCCATGAGGAATCATTCCAATTAGTGGCACTTGTAATTCCCACGCGGCATCTGTGTCCTTTGACCTCACTCGAAGTCTAGGAATTGTTTTCTTCTTCTGGTTCATCTTGTCATGGATTATGCATAGGTATTTATGTGGATCTATCTCTGGGTACCTGTGCCATGTATAGTTTAGGTTCTTGCAACTTTGTTGCTGTATCATATGCTTCTTTCTTTCCTCCATCAGCATATTGTGCTCTTCTTAAATCTTTGAGGCTGCCAACTGAGCCTTGATCCTACTGCACAAACTGCATTTAGAGAATTCACTGGTCTTGGCCAAGGCCACATTCTTGAAGTATGTGCTCCAAAGCCTACCAAAGGTAGATGTGGATAGCCTCTCATAGACACAATTGGTAATACCTGAAGTATATAAGCAAGTAGACATTCTACGTGAGGTCAACAGCACACTACACCAATGTGGCTGTAGAACCATCCAACATGTTTCTACTCTTGTGAGGAATATGCTCTATGTTATTATCCACTGCATAAGAGCCCTACCCATACTTGTGTGCACCCAGTACCTCACAATCCCTGTATTTCCATGCACATATTGTTGCACACCATTCTGAAACTACCATTCTCTCTATATCGATAAAATGATGTTTTTGGTGTTCCGTGCATCTCATATCATGCTCTACAACATACCACTATTGGGAAAAAAGAGAGGACTCACCACCAGCTACCAACGTGGCAGGGGGCCTATCCTATATACCATATAAGCTTGAAGGGGTTGATCGCTAAAGTTCATAAGCTGAAGGGTCTTCTCCCTTGTCTTCATCCCCCCACATTTTATGTGGGCGCATGGGATTTGAGGTGGGGGGAAGCCGGCTTCATTTGTTTGAAGAAGGTGGAGCATCATGTGCTAACATTCCATTGCTGACCACTTCATGAATATTAGCATCTTGTGCCATGGACACATATCGTTGCAATGGGCTTCCAGATCCAATATGGTAATCTGCTTAATGGCCACCTAACTAGGCTAACACTACCGATGTCTTGTTGCATAGAAGACTGAGGCACTTGATGTAATATGGTTGATCTTCTCAATACCGACATTGAGGCAATCCTCACCTAATAGATCGAAGTTTATAGACTCATCTGGATTACATATAAGATCACACTCTCCCCAATTGTCTGTATCATGCCCTCATCTCACATGATAACATTTTTCTCCTTCCAAGCTTCATGAATGCCGTTGTCAATTTTTAATGAAGAAACTGGCATTGCCTCAACATGAGGTTGCTCGGACTCACTACATGAAACCCCTTGAGATATTGGCTCATCTTAAGCCACACCAATAGAGGTCTTAGGCCACCTGACAACAGTCCAAAGTGCTTCACCGATATTCATTGCATCCATAGTGGGAAATGGCAGGAGCGTGTCATTATTGATACTCTTCGCCACTATCATTGATACATTATCTACCCCAATATTTTTTCACACCACTACAATAGCCATTTGGGTCGATTACACAAATTGCACCAACTTGCAACCACTTCATTTCCCACCAATATGTTAACCTTGTCCCCACCTCTAGTAGTCATCCCTATCATTTCAATTATGGAAAAAAAAATTACAAAGCCAAAGAATTTTGATAGACAAGTCGGTATCCTTACACACATAAATAAGCATAGCCATAATGCCATGCTCCCAAGGGACTGTAGAGGAGAATGACAATATTACTGTTATCCATAACCCCATGGGGACTACGTTAAATGGTGCTAGTGCCATTCTCCACCATGGAGTTATGGGGAAGAATGACATTCTCCATTGTCCCTTTTGGGTGAAGGAGAATGGAACTAGTGCCATTCTCTCCTTTGGTGGGTAGATGGAGAATGGCACTAGTGCCATTCTCCTTAACCCAAAGGGAAGAATGACACTATTGTCATTCTCTCCTTTGGTGGGTAAGTGGAGAATGTCACTATTACTATCCCCCTTGGTGGGGGTAGGTGGATAATGGCACTAGTGCCATTCTCCTTAACCTAAAGGGGAGAATGGAACTAATGCCGTTCTCCTTAACCCAAAGGGGAGCATGGTAGTCATGCAATCTCCTCTTTGGGTCCATAACCCCATGGGGATGATGGCACAATTGTCATTCTCAAGAACCCATGGTGGAGAACGACACTATTGCATAACCCATGGTGGAGAATGACACTATTGCCATTCTTGTCATGAGGTTATGGAGAATAGGACTAGTGTCCATTCTTCCCTTTGAGATATGGGGAATGGCACTATTGCCATTCTTGTCATGAGGTTATGGAGAATAGGACTAGTGTCCATTCTTCCCTTTGAGATATGGGGAA
>NC_141073.1:1137500-1157500 GCF_041138505.1 Cibotium barometz
TTTATGTAAATAAATTTTTTGGCCCTTCCTTAATGCAAATATTGTGTAGATCTTTCCTACTAGACTTGTGAACGTGCGTTTAAACTTACTAACACGTATGCAGGTAAACCAGAGAGTAGTTTTCTCTATTTTGGCCTAAAACTCCAGATTTTGTCCTCTAATTTCTCCTAAATAATGCATATTTTTGGATTTTTTATTGGATAGCATGCTTTACTTTTCCAAACTTATCTAATGATATGCATAATGCAACCCAATGATTTTTATATAAATATTAATTAAGTCCTAAGATAAACAAAAACTCAAAAATTACAAATGCAAGAAGGAATCAACCAAAATCAAAGGAAATTGAATTGAACACTTACTTATAGCCATGTAACTCGAGCCCAAAGGGTTGCTCCATGCTCCATTGCATCAAAGTAAGCAAAATAATCCATAAAACAAAAAAAAAAGAGTCAAAATTGGTGGATTTGCACTCTAATTGGGCTATGTTAATACTCCAAATGTAAAGTATAGAAAAAGAATCCTAAGTAAAGGAACTTCCTCGGTAGCACACCAAAGATGTTTACGAGAGAGAATACTCATGCCTTGCAAGATAGAGAGAAGGAGATGAGAATGCAAGAGGGTCATATTGGTTTGCACCTCAAGACAATCTTGGTAGAGTAACCCTCTCTTGTGGAGAGCTAGGGTTCTCAACATTGCCTCCTTTGTTGTTTGTCACCTCAAAGGAGCTTTGCAAATGGATGGGGAGAAAAGAGAGCGAGAGAGCAATGGAAAGATCAACCTCTACTTCGTTGCCACGGTGAGTCAAAGCATAAGAGAGTAGACAAGAGAAGGGGAAAGGGAGAAGTGAGCGTATCTCATCACCATCACTTACTTGCATAATCCCTAAGAATGTATGCAACAAAAGAGAAAACTATACAAGAGTAACTTTAATCACAAGAGTAAGAAGACTCAAACTCTATTGTGAGAATGGGAGTATGTATAAGTATACAAGAGAAAAGCATACAAGTAACTTTAATCATAAGAGTAAGAAGACTCAAACTCTATTGTTAGAATGGGATTATTTGTTTTTTCATTAGTAAAAATGTCTAAGTTTAAATTTGTTTATATATTGATTTAGACTTGATGTATGAAATTAAATATGATGATTTATACTTGATGTATGAAATTAAATATGATGATTTCATTTGACTAATTTAAGGTTATTTTTGCATCATCTTTTATATGTGCACAGTCTAAACTTCCTAAACAAGGATGAATCATTAAAGATGTGGAGTAGCCAAGGCATGGAGAAATTATTGAGCTCAAGGTGTATATTTCAAAAACACTCGGCATGGCAATGCCATAAGAAATTATCTCATAGAATTATTTGATCAATTCTTTTGACTTGTAATGGTAATATTAATCACGATGGAGAGGGCATAATCTTTTGACTGATAATGGTAATATTAATCAAGATGGAAAGGGCATAATATTTATGCAACCATGGTTGTCTAAACTTGGTATTGGTAGCCTCATTCTTACATTTTTACTTGTGATATGCCATTGCCAAACATGTTGAGATGTTTGAACTTTGGATTACAAATTGCCAACCAACACTTTCCAAGGTTGTTAAGAACATCATTGGAGACTGACATATTGGAGAGTGTTTGTAAGCAAGTGGGAAATCCCATATTGGTTAGAAATACAAAATCAGATTATGCTTGACTAGGAAAATAAAGGCTTGCATAATTGTGACAAGAATAGTTTATGAACATTTTTTTTAAGGGGCCAAATGCAGTGCTTCTTGTCTTCTTGTTTAACCCTTATTATGCATTCATCATGCTTAACCTTATCATGCATTCATCACATAATTTTGTAGTGCTCCTTCAACTAGCTTGTCTTCTTGTTTAACCTTATTATGCATTCATCACTTAGTTTTGCT
Source organism: Cibotium barometz (assembly GCF_041138505.1). Lineage (NCBI taxonomy): Eukaryota > Viridiplantae > Streptophyta > Polypodiopsida > Cyatheales > Cibotiaceae > Cibotium > Cibotium barometz. Next base: position 1,139,425 of record NC_141073.1, read on the forward strand.
GATGTAAACACACATTTCTATGTCACACATTGGGATGTATTACCTTGCTTAAGAGAAGATCATGGAAAGAACTACTCCATCCCATGACCCAAGAAAACTTGGAACATGGATTAGAGGATGAAGACAGCCAAGTTCAAATAATTCAAAGCACTTGTGGAAAAGAAATATGTTCATTGGATTAAATGTTTGAGCACAGATAGTGGTGGTGAGTACATCTCACATACATTTGATGCATTCTTCAGAGACCATGGTTTTAGATGGAAACTTACATATAGGTATACTCATCAACAAAATGGGATTACTGAGAGAAAGAATCAAGTGTTAGGTAAAGTGGTGCTGGCATTGACGAATGAGAAGAGTATGCCTTTGTATTATTGGAAAAAAGCATGTGCCACATTGGTGTACATCTTGAATAAGACACCTACAGCTGCCATACTCCTGAGATGAGAATGACATGTTTTAGGCTAGACATTGGGCATCTCAAAGATTTTGGATGTATTGCCTATGTACATGTGCCGAATGAGAAGAGAAGGAAGTTAAACCCAAAGTCCGAGAAGTGCATATTCATTGGTTATACACAAGATAGAAAGGCTTACATATGTTATAATCCATAAACTAAATAGGTGCTCATTCCTAGAGATGTGGCATTTGATGAGTTGGCAAGTTGGTAAAAAAAGAAATATGATATTATAGTTGATGACATAGATGCATCCGTACATGTGAACTTGCCACCAAAAGAGAGTTCCAGTTCATTGTCTAGGCTAGGTGAAGCATCTAGTGGAATTGATAATGTAAGTCCATGGTCACGAAGGTTGAGACATGGTAGTGTGAGAACAAGTGGAAGTATTGTTGATAAACGCAAAAAGGTTGAAGGAGTTGGCATAATAGTTTATGAGCCATCTAGCTTGGAAAGCATAGATAAAGAACTTGGCATCCCAACCTTACATACTCTAGGTGTAAGGCAAGAGAGATATGTTCCTCCATATGCTAGAGTATAGGGTGTACAAAGTGATCCATAGGTTTTGAGAAGGTCACAAAAAGGATAAACAGTGGAGAGATTGGCATATATTGGGAAGCATGTATGGGAGAAAGAAATGGACAAATAAATGGATGCCTTGGTACATAATGATACATGGGACTTGGTTGCATTACCAAGTGGAAATCATGTCACTGGCTACAAATGGGTGTATAAAGTGAAATGTAAGTTGGATGGATCAATAAAAGGGCATAAAGCAAGGCTGGTCATTATGCATAAACACATGGGTTGGATTATGATAAAACATTTAGCCCCATTGGTAAGATGGGAACAATGAGATATGTGATTGCATTGGCTATGTCAAATGGTTGGGGAAATGCATCAAGTGGATGTAAAGAATGCATTTCTAAATGGTGAATTACAAGAAGAGGTGTTCATGGAGCAGTTAAAAGGTTATGTGTATCCTAAATACCCCACACATGTATGTAAGTTGAAGAAGGCTTTGTATGGGTTAAAGCAAGCAGCACGTGCTTGGATAGGCAAGATAAGTAGGTATCTCATGAGCATTGGTTTTCATGTGGGAACATGAAATTCATCACTATATGCAAAGAACACAACACTTGGTATTATGATGATTTCCTCTATGTAGATTAAATATCAAAAGAAAAGTTTGCGTGGGAGTGTGTGCATGAACTATCTTTTTTGATGTCGCATTTCAATTGGATATGTGAGTAATGAATCAGAAATATCAATTATGGGTGTGTCAAAGTTCATGCGTCGGTTCCATAAGCCTACTAGTAGAGCGGCAAGCTAGACCCAAGGGATTGGTGGATGGGGTCTAGGCTATGATTATGGATCTAGTCAGAGTAGAAATTGGATACACCACTTGCAAAAGCAAGTGGCATAGTGGGAAAAAATTTAAGTAGAAACATCTACTCCATGATAAAGGGATAGTACATCGATATTCTCCCTGAGTCATTGATATGACTTGTATCTATGAGAATTATTAAGGGACAATTTCTTAGAGGAATTTTATGCATTTCCTAATGCAAAGTCTATCCCTGAGTCACCGATATGACTTCTATTTGTGAGAATTATGGAGGGAAAATTATTTGGAGGAATTGTACACATTTCCTAGTGCAAAGCCTATTCTAGAACAATTACAAGAGAAGCTACTAGAATAGCTCACATCAGGATAGTGTCGTTTAGGCCCATGGTGAGATGGTCTACCCTTATGATAGTCTTCTATTGTTTTAATTTTGAGTGTTGGTAAGGGGTAGGGGTTTCATAGTTAGTATCAGAGCCTTGGTTGAGGACTAGAATACAGATTGATTTGGCTGGCCAAATTAGAAAAAGAAATGGGAACTTCTTATACATTTTCATCTTTTTTCTAATGGCTCAGCAAATCCCCATTATTCAAAGTTCTACGGTACCTCAGTTCATTGAGGAGATAGATTGTGTTGTGGACTCCTTCGAGCACTTACTCATCTAAAGACCTAAGTCATGACCCAACTTGATCAACCTATGTATTGATGCAATGCGAAAGGATCATCTTGATGCATCATTTTGAAGAGCTCTCTTTTCGACATGGCACAAATAGAGACAATAGGGGTATGTCATCATTAATGACACCTGTTTTAGTACTGTCTATGCTTGCTCCCATCAAGCAAGAAAGTTTCGAGAAATTATTTATAGCCATGATTAGATATAGGTTTGGAATGATAAGTAGGCTCTAGATATATATAATTGTACCAAAATATCTTATATAACTCATTAACACATTTTCAGGGCTATTAAGTTCTTTATCTTTGGAACCTAGATCCTTATCTCTCCAAATTTTAATAATGGCAACAAACGGCATTATAGGACCCATCGTGCAAGGATTGGAGCACTTAATCCAAGATACCTTTGAGGAAATAAAAGAGACAACATTGCACCAAAATAAGATTGACTAACAAATAAAGCTTTCTCTTTTGTTGAGTATTGTCTTTAATTTCAAAATGTTAAGTTGTGTGTAATGAAGTAATTGCCCAATGTCATCACATCATTGTTTGTGACCAAGCTATTAGTGTCACTTTTTAGTATATATAAGGAATGATAAGACAAGGATGTCTATGTACTATCTCAAGTTTAGAGAGTATTATTTCAAATAGCCTTACTAGGGGCTTCTTATATGACCTCATCATTGGATTAATGTAGAGGGAAAATTCATGATCTCAAGTTTAGAGAGTATTATATTAGATAGCCTCACTAGGGACTTCTTGTGTAGCCTCATCAATGGGTTGAAATTCATTATCAAGATAAGCTTGGATTTTCTTCCTTTCTATGCTTCAAATTTGAATTTAGCCATGATTAGAAGAAACTTGGTTTAATAAAGGAATACAAGATTAGAGGACAGAGTCAGTAATCCCTAGATGGATATTTGTCTAAATTAAATCATCTGAGTTTATATCTTTCCTATCAAAAAGTTATAATTATGGGACAATATTGGAAGTTTTGATTATTTGGAAGTAGGGATTAGAATAACCCATTGCAATGCAATAAGAACTTCTGAATAAATAAAGACATCGTTACTCTCTCTAAGCTTTAAGTGTGTAATCATCTTTTTGAAAATTTTCTTTGTGAGTTGAGCAAGTAAATATTACCATCTGGTGAAATAACTTGATCGTGATATTCATGAAGCCCCACACAAATATCATCTAGGATCTTTCCTAGGCAAAGGAAATAACTGGGTGGATGTAATGGATTAATATTTTTATATTACTATAGAACAGAGTATGATGGATTTGGTCCATCTTAAGGTTGATGGTCTGACTCATTCAAGTTGAAAGAATCATGTTGAGACAAACCATCTAATCAAGATTAGCTAAAATGGGACGACTTAAAGATGTATCTATTTCGAAGGTACTGATCAAGATATGAAGAGGACAAAATGAATGCATCTTTAGAATTATCTAAAGATGGAAAATCTATCGATGCATATCATCAAGCCTATGGAAATCTAATGCAATTTGCCCCATGGATGACACCACATTACTTAATAGGTTAGTTAGAAATCGTGATTCAACAATGGATAAGCTAGTCAAGAATGCTAAACCTTGCAAACTCGATAACAAGCGGTAACAGTGCATATGGTAGAAGACTTCGCTAAAGTTTTCCCAAAAGAAAACCCTTAAGCTAGAAGAATTCCCCTCTAACTTGGGGGAATCTAAGCCTCTAAGGGTTCTAGGTAGAATTCCCCTCTAACTTGGGGGAATCTAAGCCTCTAAGGGTTCTAGGTAGATAGTGTCTCCTCCTTTTCCCTCTTATTACTCTTTAGATATTTTTGTTAGGGTCAATTGGCTTATGGGAGTTCCTTGAGAATGGGTGGTTGCTATCACAATAGGGTGGTATGGAGATAACCGCAAAACTCTTAGCACTCCTCTTTGAGACACGTATTGCCATGGATGAGGTGCATTAGGAAGCATGGGCCTTATTGGGGGAGCCATTAAAGCTACGTATGATGAGCGGGTGGATCTAGTATGCAACTAGTAGTATCATGGGTAGCAATGGGTAGTATCATGGTTTCCTATCCTCATCCAGTATATGCACACTAAATCCCTCCTTATCTAGGTCTTAGGTGGGGGAAGTCCATGCTTGTGTGGTTAGCACATCAGATCAAACATCAAACCAATTGACATCTATAATGTAAATGTGGTTGTCCTATGTCAATCATTTATTACATAGGTGTAGCTGCTAGTGGTCTTGTATGGCTAGTGCAGCATGTGGCTTTTTTCCTCCTTTATCACACCAATTATTGAAGGCTTTTAATGGGGTTCCTTTAAGGAGATTCCTTGAAGAAGCTCTCATGATGTTATCATCAAAGTTTATGGCACTCCTACAACATGGCTCAAAGTTTCTATGTTTTTATAAGTAAAGGTTAAATCAAGGATCTCTTATTAACCCTATTTTGGATTAACTTAGCATCTCTTCATTACATATGAGAAATAGCATAATAAATGTCATGTAGCAAGCACTCTAAATGTTGTAATTATGAGAATAGCTACCTATGCTGCAAAACTATGTAATTTGTAAACATTTAGTTCATCTTTCATTAAGTTGTGGGCACCCAAGTGCAAATAATGGCCAATTGTATAAATACGATTATACTCTTAATGCAAGACATAATCCCCCTTTGAGCCAATTGAGTGTAGTCTTATCTTCTTACTCTCTTGCTTGTCTATGGGAGAGGAGAGAGCTATATTCTTGGTACATGTTCCTTTTATGCTTGTATCCTTGAGGGGGGTGAGAGTAGAGAGGAGTGCATGTCCTTGTATGGAGCATGGAAACCTCATGGTAATAGCTTGAAGAGGAGTGCTAGCTACCACGCTAGCACAACTTTGAGTCTACCAAGATATGAACTTGGACACCATGATAAGTTAAGGTGAGCATTGTCCTTTGCATTAAGAGAGGGATGGTTTAGCCCAGTACATTTTTGGCACCTGCTCTGCTGAGGAACCGTAATCTATTTGCACTCCTTGACATCTTCTCATAAGTCTCTTTCCCCTTAATATGGCTGTTTAAAGCTATGTGATTGGTAGAGAAGAGAATGAGATATGAAGAAGGTTATGAAGAAAGGGAAAAAATGACTTTTTTGGCATTGTTTGAACATTTCAAATTGTTATTTGCATTGTTTAAAAGTTAGAAATCAATAAAACAAGCATTTGCATCAATACTTGCATGGTAAGAACTCCATAATCACAGCCGTGTGATTGTGCAGGGAACACCTATTTTTTTCATTTTCTAAAATCTTGAAAAATAAAAATAAGAGCCATTGATTCCATTGCTCGTTGCCATTGGAATATTCATATTGCAAAGGATCAAACTAGACAATCAAAACTATAAAAAGTAGGTTTTGCACCCCTAAAACATTGATTTTTGGTTAAAACCTACAAAATCACACTGACGTGATCCTGCAAACTGTAAAATCACGACCGTAATTTTGGTTCATGGCATGATTTTTTGACAAACTTATCAGCTCCACAATTCCCAAGATTAGGCATTAATTGCACCCTTTTTTTTGGAAAAATCTATCTTATCCAATTGTGATCACGGATAACGAATCATGGCGTGATTATTAATCACGTCCATGACTGCCATGTCATAAAATCCCCCCTTAAAAATCACAATTTGTGAATACTAGTCACATCTGTGTGATTGACATGTCATCAATCACGTCATTGAAATCACAGTGTGTGATTGCCATGCCAAGAATCACCGTTAAGAATCACACCGTGATGATTGTCATATCACCAAAAATTATGATGATAGAACTTCACCATTTGATAAGATAAACATCTAAAATAGTGGCCAGGGGTATAAGCCATGGAACTCATCTGAATAATCTTTGGAGGCTCGCACAATTAGCACACAAAGGAGTGTGTTTGCCTTCCATAGGTTGAATTCTTCTGAATCATCAAGTAGTGAGGAATCCATGAAAATCCTCTTAATGAGGAAATGGTGTGGGAGAAGGACACTTCTTCTCCAACACTATTAGGAGGGTTCATGGGCTTAGCTTGAGGAATTAACAAGAGCCTACAAGAAAATCTCTACGTGTTGCCAAGGGACAACCAATCGAGCTTAGACCGAGAAGTAAACACTGAAAGACTTGGAAATACATGACAACAACAAAGGGAGAAACCATTACTACCAGCAGGGATGAGCAACCCTCAACCCATGGTATAGTATACTCCAAGAATACGAAGGGATCCTGTGAGTGCCCAAAGAACAAGGATAGTTTACTTTCCCACTTCTAGAGAGCTAGAGATTGAGGAAAAAATGAGAGAAGCACAAGCCTAACTTAGAAGGCTTGAACAAGAAAAGACCAACTTAGATCTCCGTAGTAGGGAGTTGGTGGCCAAGAGACGTGATTTTGATACAATAATACATGGAGAAGATTCTTCTAGTCTCTCAGGGGATTGAGGCAGAGAACTTAGTCACACGAGTTAGTGCTACTAGAGAGGTTGAATTGGCAATGGGAATTGGCAATGGAGGAAGGTATGTTGCTACCCCCTACTAGAGCCTATTACAAACGAGCCTTGAGAGAACCTAGCCGCTCTAGCATCACCTCTTTTAGGAAATGAGAAACTATCACAAAGAGATATGGAGAAAAATTACACCAAGTCTAAGGTAGATGCAATGTTAAGAACCCTAGAGTGCCAGGAATACATCAGAGGCTTGTTTGGAAGAACCTAAACTCTAGGTGTAAACCTAGAGAGAGGTTGACAGATGAGCAATTACTACCATGCTTCCGTTGTAGGAGTATAAGGGATACTAAGATGCATGACTACTTGGTGTTGGATCACTTGATGATTGTTGCAAGCTAGCCATCGACGTTGAGGATAACATGCTTGAGTTCCCACAACCTGATGATACCAAATCTATTATCGGTGGCTTTGTTGCATGCATTGGTCGAGCTAAACAAGCACGACAACCTTAGAGAGACTTATAAAGGATATGACTCTAGATGAGCTAAGCACTACACTCCTACATAAGATAAAACTAAAGGAGGTGAAGGATACACCCATGAACCAACATTTATATCCTCAACAAGAAGAGTTTGTTTTGGTGCTCTCAATATGCTGACAAAATCACATGAGCACTGGGTGTCCTCAGTTGAGGCCTCGCTCATTGTTGTATTGCATGTATTGTATACGAATTGGAAACCATGATACGAGTATGTGTACGTACCCACATCTCTGATGCAATAGATGTGAGTACCTCAAGTGTCTCAATCGCCTTCTACACACATCAACAGCTACCTTAACCTACACCATTGGGCAAAGGGCTTGCACTAGGGATAAATCTAATAAATGTGCAAAAACAAATGAGAAAAATGTAGAGTACCCCAAAGTACCTATACTATTGCCTATTCTACCACCACAATCATCAGCACCTTGCATAATGCTAGTTCATCGAGGATGCTGGAAGAAGGAGAATATGTACGGGAGCCTCAACCAACTATGGAGGATATAGATGACAATTGGGAGGTAGCCCCGAAATGTTTCCTAATGCAAGGGAATACAACACTACCAATATTCTAAGCTATAATACAATGAAAGGGTCGGGAGATTAATACCACATCAAGTAGAGCCCCGCTGCAATGTTACCACTACCAAGGACCTCATCGAGTGGCTAAGAAGTGTCTTCATAAGATCAATGCGACAAACCCACAAACTACTCAAGTACACACACACCCTAGGTTGAGTTGTGTAAAATGTAAAATTGACCATCTGATAAAGGACTATCCTTATAAGGGCATTGGAGAGTCTTCATCAAAAACTACCAATCCAACCATGTTTAAATGCTTGGGGTGTGATCTAGGGTGGTGGGGTGATAACACCACTCAATGTTATAACTTGTGTGTAAGTGCATTACAGACCTCAGAAGTCAAGGGAGAACCATTTGCTAAGACTTCTATGGGAACACTAGCAAAGAGATTCGGATGACGAGGAGAATTTACAAAGGTAGTTCAAGACGGTTCAGATGAGGGAATGGTTGAAACCACCGCACCATAAAAGATGAGGTAGTAACACGGAAGGAAATCAAACTGGTTGAAAAGCCCCAGACACTGAAGGGAGTGGGTGAATACCCAAATTCTCAAAAGGAGATAAAAAATCTAGAGACTGCACAAGACTTAGTCCAAGAAAGTTAGGATATGATTGAAAAATGGCTGCAAGCTAGGGCTGTTGAAACAGTCTATCCTAGGAAAATTATCACGAGAGAAGCCAAACGGCTAAATGTGCCAAAGACTTTCAAAATGCATGAGGGTGATATTGACTCAGTAGTAGTAGAAGAAGGAAGAAATGACCTATTATCATGGATGTTTGATGAAGGGGGGGAATATCCTCTTTATGACTCAGCAAATCCTATGTTAGACTCATACATTAATGAGGTTGTATAGAATCAAGCACCCAGGGGTGTGGCCGGGTTATCACATTTCTCTCTATAGAAATCAAGATGTCAATTGGAACCTAGATAAGGGGAAATCCTAGATTGTGGAATAATCTGAAAGATTAGATGGAAGGCCAAATGTAGGCCAATCCTCCAATCAATGAAGGAATACCTTTGCCTCTCAGAAAGGATGTAGATATGGATGAAGGGAAAGATAACCTACCCGAACTCGTCCAGATCCCAGTTAATCAAATTGGAAAGTATTATGAGAGTGATGATACAAATGCAACACTTTTAGTGGTGCACAAGGGTTATCAAGCTCTTGCGTTCCTCCTAAGTGATTATTGTCACAAAACAATGTTGAGAGAAATGGGGAAAGCCAGTCTCAGAGCTGATAAACCTCATTGAATAGATGGTTAACTATACCCATGGGAGTTCAGCAAAACTTGAAGATGGAAGTCTTCTCTTTTCACTATTGCTATGTTTGCAATGAAGAATTTTGTTGGACATGCAACTTCATACAATGTGATTCTCTGAGAAGTGCCAATTGTATACGATTGGGCCACATATAACATCTATTTGTAGAAGGATTCACAAACCCTGAAAGTGGACGTGCGAACTTAGAAGACTCATCCCATGGATGGGGGGTTATTTAGAAATGATTCAAAAAGTAGAAACATAACCACCTCATGCAACTATGTGTAACCCGTGAACCACTAGAACCATCATAAGAAGAGAACATCTTGTACACTTCTCTTTTGAATGACGATTTTTAAAAGAATTGGATACATATATTAGCCACAAAAGATGTCATGGGAAAGACTGGAATGAAGTTTATGGACCATGATGAGAAATATGAGATGCCACTCACAAAAATACAGATGCCTTGATTTCGATTGCAAGGTTAAAATTTCTTTTAGAAATGGCTAAAGAAAAAATGTTATTGAGCAAATCGCAGAGAGCAGTGAGATTATAAGAAGAGGACCCACAGATGCATAATGGCTAAGATACGTCAAAGCCACTGAAGTTCATGAGGAATTTTCTACGAATTGGGAAAAGGAGTTAAGCCAAGTAATGTTACCGACCCTGCGAGAGCCAAATGTTAGCCAAGATCCCCCTAAGATCTCGAGGTCAGCAAGAAGAAAGCAAAACAAAACTTTGACTGACGTGGAAGAAGAGATGCAAAAAGAGCTTTGGCACAAAGGGAGGAGAATGACAAGGAGTTTGATTTGCGGAAGATTCCTAGCCATTTCAAATCCTTTGATTGTGATGAGAGGACGGGGCACAATGTTTAAGGGGTGATCAAACATGCTCCTCATATAATGGACCTGCAGAGATGAAAGAGGTGAATATTGTAGAGACTAGAAAGGATCCCAAACCCATCTTCTCATTGCCATGTACCTCACCCTACATGAAGAAGAGGCATTGATAACTCTGTTGAAATAATTCAAGGACTAATTTTCTTGGAGTTGTAAGGATATGTGAAGGGAGTGTAGCCAGAAGTGGTGTAGCACACTATACCCATCATGGAAGGTTCAAGGCCGGTATTCTCCACCATCAAAGTTATATATAATTCTTATGCCTAGGCATCTTGAACTTTAAACAATATGCAAGATGGGGCCACACTAGACTAATAAAAGACCATATATTAACATAAGTCAATTTTTCAAGGGCCCCTCAAGCCTTGATATGCTTGCATTTGCTTTAGGTTCAATCACATTCTACATGTTTTCTTGTTACTTATAAAATTTGTGTGTGTGTGATTTATAGTGAACGACCTCCTAGCTCTTGACCAACTACATGATTTTGACCAAAAAAGACAAGGCTATCAAGACACTAAAAAAGGCAAAAGAGTTGGGCCTTACAAGCTTTTGTAAAAGTAATAGGCAGAGGTCAACCACCTTGAGGCTAATAAAAGAACCATAAATGCCTTGTATGTAACTGAAATGAGCAAAAAGGATGCCATCATAAGAAATCAGTTGTGCAAGAGGTGGCCAAAGAAAGTGTCCTCGCGCAGCAGCCCACAAGCCTAGACTTAACCAAGTCAGCCAAGGTCGATGTTAAAAAGGATCAACTGATCCTAGTGGTTGTAGTGCATTTGCCTACTTTGGTGTTGCAGCACCATAGCCACCTCCACTTGGCTCTCCAGGTAGTATCTTTAATGTTTATCTATTAGGAATATGCATTGGACTAGCCATTGAACATTTTTTGTGTTCACTAAACTCTACAAAAAGGTAACAATAGAATACATGCACTTGGTGAACATAATGACCTTCAAAGGAGAGACATATGTCTAAAGCAACTAGCATATATTTACAAACAGAGGGTTTATCCCATGGTTTCCAACTACCATGCATGGTGTGTTATCTTAAGGATTCCATGTATTGGGTGTCAAATATGACCCAATCGATGTGGTAATTCCATACCACCGTATTATAGCACAAATCAAAGAACAAAAGGTAGCTAATGCACTCTTTTTACTATACTGTAAGTGGCCTACCTACCTTCGAAAAGATGGAGGGTGATAAGGCACTACTTTTATTGATGATTTGGAGTGGTTCAATTTCCTTGACAAGCATGGGAAATTGGGAATGTGAAGCCCCAGAGAACACCTTTATCTTTTTGAGTAGTAGACATCTCCCACATGCATACTAGTTTGGTTTTACTGGGATTGATCTACTTGTAAGAGCACTACAAACAACTCATCAAATGTAAGGGCATTCGGGTTACCCTTTATCATGAGCCAAAGTGTGGATGTAAAACCCTAATATGAATCCAATAAAGCGTGATAATAGTAGACACCAATAAACTTTATGGATAGGCCTCAATAATGTATACAAGCTACTCTCTTAGATCTTTGATCCTTTTGTGAGAAACTCATCCCATTAATTTCATGTGCATAAGTAGGCCACTCATGTTTTGTTATGTACCTACTAATAAAGGGTAGAAAGTGCATTCTAAGCCTATTTACTAGTTTTACATGGTGAATATGAGAAATAATGGTCTTTTTCACCAAAAGTTCCACCAATGCACATACATGTGCAGCCCTATCATCCCATCTAGCTTGTTCCTCCACTATGGGAGACATAGAGGGGAATACAATAGTTACATCTAAAGTAGTATCACAATCTAAAGTGCCTATAATATCCTATACTAGGAAGACAAGGTGTGTCACTCTTAGTGCGAATAACAATGTTCCAAAGACCATTGGGCAACCAATACATGACACATCTTAGAGGACCACAATGAGCACTTGGTCTCATCAATCTTAAGCATCTCAAATACATCCCGACCTACCATTTCAGAATGTAAATAATGAATCTCTGAAACAAAACGCAAATAATGAATCTTTATAGAATATTGTCAATGTCTACCACCACTAAATGCAATGGCAATAACTGCTAATAAATCATTGTTGCTGCTACTAAAGAAACCTGCAAACTATATGAAAAATGTCAGTGTAGAGTGTAAAATTGTTCCTGGTGACAGGGATACAAAAGTTAGGATGATGATGATAACAAAGCTATTGACAACAATGAGCTCAAAGATGTGATGTCATGATGACAGAGAATGTGCATCCCTATTATCCCACCTAGCTTGTTCCTCCATAGTGGGAGGCATAGAGGTAAATACCATAGTTACATCTAAACTAGTGTCATCATCTAAAATACCATAGTTACATCTGAACTAGTATCACCATCTAAAGTACTTTTAATATCCTGTACTAGCAAGACAAGGTGTGCCTTAGTGCCAATAACAATGTTCTAAAGCCTATTGGCAAACCAATACATGACACATCCTATAGGACCACAATGTTCTAAAGCCCATTAGCAACCAATACATGACACATCCTATAGGACCACAATGAGAAATTGGTCTCATCAAGCTTAAGCATCTCAAATACATCATAGCCTGCCATTTTAGAATGTAAATAATGAATCTATGAGACAAAACGTAAATATTTTAGCAACCTACATGATACTATCAATGCCCACAAAACACAACAGAGATAGCTTGCTAGTAGGGATGCAAAAGTTACACTGATAATGATGACGATGATAACAAAGCTACTATTAATGATGAGCTCAAAAATATGATGTCGATGATGATGGAGAATCGGGAGCCCTGTTTGCACACCAAATGTATATTCTATAGTCTACAAAAACCTAAAATTGAATAAAGAGAGTCCAATTTGACACTTCTCTAGGATGTTTGTGAAAACCTTCCAACATGCATACGAGCCTTAGACAAACCCAAAAGGTGCAAAAATGGTGTTAATGTAGTTAACAAAACACAATAGGGTATACCTTCTCCACCTAAGAGAATAGCTCAATCTTAGATAAATAGAAGAGAAACCTAAGGAGGTGATGACAAGGGGGTAAAGGCCAAGAGAACCTACTCTGATACCAATGGAGATAGAATACATACAAATATAGCAAGCAAGAAGAGAAAAAGAAAAGCATAACACTCAAAGTAGAGAATTATTGAGGTACAAGTGAAGTGACATGATAAAAGAGATTAATCCTTCATTGGGAAGGATTTTGCATGACCATCTTTGCCACTTTGGCCAACTTTTATACAACGAAATCTGTATTCACACATATGATACCAGTTTTGAATAAAGAAAAATAGTCTATTTTACAAAGTAGTATAATTTGTCCTAATTACATAAAATGCCTTTTAAAAAAATATTACTCTTTTGATCCCTGGGTAATTACGACGACTGGCTTGCCATGGTCTCATTTCATCAACTCTTAGTAAGCCACCATCAGCCTACCATGGATTTAATCCTTCTTGGCACAATGGCCATTGCCCATGATGATCACATCTTCCTTGTTGTATGACATAGGTTAACTTGTACTACCCAAGAACCCATCCTCTCTGAGGCCCATCAGGAGTGAAGAGTTGGCCATGATCATATCACTCCCTTGCCTATGGCCAAATTGACCTGCTACTACTACAATGCCATGGAGGATAAATTCCTTATACGACACTCCCTTCCTTTTCTATAAAGATTGCCTACCCCGTCCCTCCTAGACCTAGACATACCAAAAGTTCACCTATGTTCGACCATGAGGGGTCAAGGTCTCAGTCAGCTTGATGTCACACAAACCACCTCTTGAGTGCAACTCACATGGGAGAATAACCCATCTAATATCTCCACAGGCTCCACATTCACCAACGTAGCATAGGGCTCATCTTGTACCATTGATCAATTTAAATGATAATTATAATCATTTTAGAAAACAACTAAAAAGATTATACAATATTCAACATGGTATTCCCTTCTAATTTGAGACTTCAATTGAATTCCATTTCTTGGGGGGATAATTTCATGAAACCGATCCATGAGTTTGGCCTTTACACTTGCCTAGGTTAGGAGGACAAGTCCACATTTACATTGATAGATTAATTTATCCAATTTTGGGTAAAACTGTCTCAATTAAGAGATTTGGTTAATTTTTTAACCACTTCAACTATAGATACTTCACAATGTTGGTATAAAATTGACTCAATCGAGAATCGTCTTACCACTTCAACTAAATATTAGATACTACAATCCCAATTCACCTTTGTAAAATTATATTCGCCTCTTAGAATAATCAGCTTGGGCTCATATGATCAAATAAAAATCTTCACTATCCTACTATTCTCTCTCTAGATTTACACAAATGTCTCTTTAAATTCTTATTTCCTTGCAGTCTATACCTCTCAACACAACACATATTTCCTTGTTTATGTAAACATGAATTCCTATCCTTCCAATATATACTTCTCAACTCAACACATATTTCCTTCCTTGTTTATGTAAACATAAATACAACTTAAATTTCAATAGATATATGAGCTATGAGCTTTCATTGTTAACATTAAATATGCACATGCACATGGGGGATGAGCCTAGGTACATGGGGATTTAGGCGTATTTAGTCATGTGTATTGGGGCACATGGGGCCTTGGGACTATAGAAGGAACATGCCATAGGTACTTGGCACCTTTTGTTTATCATTTGACATATGCATAATAGTAACCTTCCTTGGAGCTTATGGCCCAAGATTTCATGGCCGAGATATGGTAGACTTTCCATTTCTAGGTGCTATTCCCTATGATAAGTGGACACGTGTGTACTCCATGCTAATGTGCGCACTTTCTAATCTCTCATTAGATCCCTTTCTTGCATTGATATTATAGCTTTGTTTAGGGGATTAATCATTTTTACATTAAGTTTTACACAGTTTTTTTAATTTCTTTTGATCTCTGTTGAGAGTGGATTAGCAATGGGATTAATGTTATCATTTTCGAGTACATTCTAATTATAGTTTTTAAAAATCCTAATCTACACTATTTCCTGATTAGGTTTTAAACATAATCTTTGGTTAATCCTTAATCTTGACACTTTTTAAACCCTTGTAAAATTTTGAAGGAATTTATGTTTTAGTGAGAGATCTATCAACATTTCCTATTCTATTGCATATCTTGGCAACAAAGAAGGATCAAAAACATAGTTGATATACAAGTCTTTATTGGAAGACTTTAGAGCACTGTAAAATCTCGCTTAACGTATAGAGTGAAGTTCTTGCGTAAAATCGGCCTCCTACAACAAATTATTAGAGTACAAGAATTGAAATAAGTGTTCAATCTTTCATCCTTTTGTAGTTATTGCTAATTTTCTTGCAAAGAAAAATTGCACAAAGGGCAAAACACTTGGATAACAAGTAGATTATGTAGAGATTAAGTAACTTTAAGACTTAATCAAGATGATTAGTGATAGATATACAAGAGCTTAATGATTACATATTATCTAGGCAGTTCTTGATCAAGAAAGTAGTTAACAACAATGGAAATTGTTAATCAATGTGATTAGTACTAACCTTGGTAATATCTTCACTTATGATTTTCATAAATAAAGACTACAATGGTGGATTAACATAGTTGGGCATCTTTAGGACATAGCCTCATCAAATGACAGGATTTACAATATAGTGTGGGCGCCCATTACAGAAGTGTGCAGACAAATTTCCTATCACATTACTATCCCAAATCTTCGAGTAGCTTTTTCAGCCTTACCACCTTACATGCAACTAGCTGCTCCTCTACACTCTACCTCTATGCTAGATAAAGTACTTTTGGGTTGCTTTTTGCTACTCCAACTCACCACCACTGCACTTCCCAATGTGAAAGCATAGCCACTAGTAGATCTTCTATCAAGAGAACTACCGCCCAATCTGTGTCTGTATATCCATGAACATCCGTAACTTTTCCATACTTGTAAAAGAGTTCATAATGCGATGTAGCTTTCACATATCTCAAGATTCTTCTCACTATGCATCCAAATGTGGTTTCCTTGGGCTTTGCATAAATAGACTCACAAGCCCAACCACAAAATCCAGTCTAGTGATAGTCATGTATATCAAACTACCAACCATCTTTCTATACATTGTCACATCCTCAATCTCTTCACTACAATCAGCCCTTACATTGTCACATCCTCAATCTCTTCACTACAATCAGCCCTTACCTTTACATTTTACTCCAATGGTGTGCTTAATGGCTTATAACTTGTCATGCCATATTTTTCTAATGCCAGCACCACTTCACCTAACACTTGATTCTTTCTCTCAGTAATCCCATTTTGTTGATGAGTATACCTATATGTGCATCAAATGTATGTGAGATGTACTCACCACCACTATCTGTCCTCAAACATTTAATCCAATGACCATATTTCTTTTCCACAAGTGCTTTGAATTCTTTGAACTTGGTTAATGCTTCGCTCTTCTCTTTCATAAAATAAATCCATGTCATCCTACTAAAATCATTAATAAATTTGATTTTTAAACTTTCTCCCATTTATTGATTAGGTTTGAGTGGAACCCCAAATATCACTATGCACAACCTCAAGTGGTCTTCTACTCATTTGGCCCGGGAAATGGCAACCTTGCTTATTTCCCAAATTGACATGAATCATAAACATGTATACTCCCATCATATTTAATCTTGGTGGACCACCAACAATGCCCTTTGTTTGCATAGATTTTAGCTTTTGTATATTTACATGAACAATCCTTTTGTGCCAAATGTCTAGCACTATCCCATGACTATGAGAAAACATGGTTGACTTCAATTTTGGAATGCTTGCATCTAGCTTAAACAATCTCCCTTATTTTTTACCTTTGGCAATCAATTTGTATCCATGCTTAAATTGCTTAACAAAACAACCATGCTCATTAAATCTCACATGTAACCACATAGCTTTCGGGGTTGGCAATGGTGTATGGAATGTGTATAAGCCCTATTGAGTGTGGTACTCTTCAGTATCACCCAAGAGTTTGGAGGCCATGGCCTCAAAGCTTTTGTCTTCATCCTCTAATCCATGTTCCAAGTTTTCTTGGGTCATGGGATGGAGTAGTTCTTTCCATGATCTTCTCTTAAGCAAGGTAATACATCCCAATGTGTGACATAGAAATGTGTGTTTACATCAGCAAAACTAAGTGATGAATGCATAATAAGGTTAAACAAGAAGACAAGCTAGTTGAAGGAGCACTACAAAATTATGTGCATGATAAGGTTAAGCATGATGAATGCATAATAAGGGTTAAACAAGAAGACAAGCTAGTTGAAGGAGCATTACAAAATTAAGTGATGAATGCGTAATAAGGTTAAGCATAAAGATAAGCTAGTTGAAGGAGTGACATAGAAATGCATGTTTATGTAAGAAAAATCAAGTGATGAATGAATAATAAGGTAAAGCATGAAGACAAGCTAGTTGAAGGAGCACTGCATTTGGCCCCTTGAAAAAAATGTTCATAAACTATTCTTGTCACAATTATGCAAGCCTTTATTTTCCTAGTCAAGCATAATCTGATTTTGTATTTCTAACCAATATGGGATTTCCCACTTGCTTAGAAACACTCTCCAATATGTCAGTCTCCAATGATGTTCTTAACAACCTTGGAAAGTGTTGGTTGGCAATTTGTAATCCAAAGTTCAAACATCTCAACATGTTTGGCAATGGCATATCACAAGTAAAAATGTAAGAATGAGGCTACCAATACCAAGTTTAGACAACCATGGTTGCATAAAGATTATGCCCTTTCCATCTTGATTAATATTACCATTATCAGTCAAAAGATTATGCCCTCTCCATCGTGATTAATATTACCATTA